>NC_133306.1:7427630-7581642 GCF_012295235.1 Primulina huaijiensis
AAAAAAACTAATACTTTTAAAATAAAAATAATAGTTTTTTATGAACCAGATCGGGTTTGAGATCCCTCTCAATAAATTGACCAGTGAAACAGTCTCATAAGAATTTTTGTGAAAAAAAATAATGTAAAAATTCACATCGAATAATAAATACTCGATTGAGTTCACAATTTATTACTTAAAATATCTCTATAATCAAATGAAAATCCTCGTAAAAACCAGATATACATGTTAATAAATTATAACATTATTGGTCCTACAAAAACTATATTAATTACAATTATGGAATATATTTTCTATTTTTTATAAGATGATTAAGAACAATTAATCTAACTTAAATGATTAAAATAAAAATTAAACTGCCTAAATTACATCTTGGGTACCTCATCCCAGCCCAATTGCTTGAAAACATATAATAAATTAATTCCAAATTAATTAGTTTAGCTGTCACGTTATGGAAAGCAAGATAAAGAATTAAAAGTCGAAGTTTAACTTTTAGTGGTTCATTATATTGTAAATTAGAGAAAAAGGGGTGGGATTGATATTTGGTATGCTAGCTTGCTTAAATTTTAAGCATATTAATATGCTTTCTTGAATTTATTCCTAAATCTGATTATATTCCATTTATGTGAATATATATCTATATATAAGTAGGAGGACTATATTCTTCCCTTGACCAGACTGTATATCTTAATTTTCTAATTTAGAAATTGATTTTCATGGAAAAATTTTAATGTATGGAAAACTGAGATGAAAAAGCATCGAGTCGACTCGGTTAAGGCCTTGTAGACTCGGTGGCGATGGGAATACGATTCTAGTAGGACCATTCGATTTTCGTGGCTTTCTTTTTTATGCCAAAAGTTCGAAAACGTGAAGTGCTCATTGAAAGCGTTAAAAACACAAAGGATTCCTCCCATTTGTGAGGTTACAATTATTCCTCACTTTGGTAGGTTTGTAAATATGTTCGGTTAAATCTAACCAATCTTCTATTGATATAGAGTAGGTCTCATGTGAGACCGTCTCACGGATCTTAATCCGTGAGACGGGTCAACCCTATCCATATTCACAATAAAAAGTAATACTCTTAGCATAAAAAGTAATATTTTTTCATGGATGACCCAAATAAGAGATCCGTCTCACAAATACGACCCGTGAGACCGTCTCATACAAGTTTTTGTCATTGATATATTTTCGGTCATATTTTGATGATGGGCGCGAGGATAACAATGGATCGGATTTTTATGATCCGAGACTCGAATTTTAATCTAAACACAAGGTTTTAACAAGTTTGATCTGTTAGACTCGATCAATAATTATATGGCAAAAACTTGTATGAGACGGTCTCATGAGTCATATTTTGTGAGACAAATCTCTTATTTGGGTCATCCATGAAAAATTAATATATTTTATGCTAAGAGTATTACTTTTTATTGCGAATATCGGTAGGGTTGACCTGTCTCACAGATAAAGATTCGTGAGACCGTCTCACAAGAGACCTATTCTAATTGTATTTATATTTAGAGGTGATCAGACTTTGGTTTTAAACAGAAAATAGAAAAACCGAACCAAAACGAAAATAATTTTTTTAGAAATAAATGTTAAAACCGAAATCTATATGTTTGAATTCAGATTATATATGTCAAAATTTAAACGACCGAATAAATCGAAGTTTAATTAAATTAATAATTTTGTTACATTCTTTATATTTTATATTTTAGGAATTAAGTGTTTTTTTTAAACTTTTACTTGATTATTATCATTTTAATTTATTTCGACTTTATATTTAAATAATTATTAAAAAAATAACTAAGAAAATAATATGATATATTTTAGAATATATTTTAATTACTAATTTAAATAAATTTTCAAATCTAAATCAGCAAAAAATAACTGAATTTTTTAGTAGAAAATCGAAGCGAAGTAAAGATGTTTGAATATCATATTATTTCTAAAACTGAAAAAATCAAAATAAATTATGTAAAGTCAAATCGAACCAATCGATGAACACCTTTATTCATGATACATTCCCTTTCATATTTTTATTTTTGTTTACTAGATTTATGAATTAGATGAAAAAAATTAAAGCTATATTTCTTATAACAAAACAAAAATATATTAAATTAACTAGCTTGTAACTATTTTCTCATTAGGGAATTTTACATAGAATTCTTCCTTCGCATAAAATATCATTGACAAATTGATAAATCATTAACACATAAACAAAAAAATTACATAAAACTTTTTAAATGATCTATTTTATANACATTTAATTAATTTCTATTGGATAATATAATATAATAAATTTGTTAAACTAGGACGGGTCTAATAAAACCCGTTAATCGACTCCAAACCTATATCACACACCAAATCTGCCTGAAATAGGATGGACATGGTCGATTCCGGATTCTATCGGATCATATTGCCATATCTAAGCGGATTATGATATCAATTAAACATTGGTGTTTTGATTAAGAGGGAGTTTGTCGGAGCTTATAAATTCTCTCAAACCAATTATATGCTTCGAAATTTTGTTTGATAATTTTAAAAAAAAAAAACTTATAAGTTGATTTTAAAAAATTGGGTACCCCATCTTTTTTTAAATCACATTTTAATGTCTTTCAAAGAAAAAATTATCCTTATATATTTTTTAACATCTCAAACATACCATCGTCAAACGTAATATATAAATTAATTAATAGACAATAATAATTATTATAAATTATAATGTAAGTAATATAATTATGGCTACTACTAATATTATTTATTTTTCAAAAACAATAATTATTAATTAACATAAGTATGTGATTATTAACATATTTATTTTATTATTATAATAACAAATTAATATTATTAATTATATGTTGAGATCAGAACAGAGTTTAGAGATGATGAATAAATTGTTTAAAATATTTGCTTAAAAACTAGCTTTTTAATAGTTTTTAGGCTGTTAAAACAAAAATTCTTGAACAAATAGCTTCACTCGACCACTGAAAATAAATACGTAAATGGTCCAGTTTGACTAATGATAAGTTATATATTTAATGCGAACAACAATTAACAATAAATGGCTAGATAAATAATAAATAAGAATGTAAAGTGTGTAAAAGAAATAAGATATATATTTATGAATGTTCGGAGATAAACACTTCTACGTCACTCATTCTTCCATTTAAAAAAGAATCCATTAAAAAACTTCGTTTTTACAATTTCTGGTAACTACTCACTTCAACTAGGACTTATCATTGCTTAAGCTAAAATTCTTAATGATCACTTTACAAGTTCTGGAAGTTTAAAAACTCTTGGTTCACAAGAAAATAATACAAAAATCAATGGTTAATTTGAACGGCTTGAGTTGGAGGGTAACACAAACTGATCTTTTAAGTTCTGATATATTCTTATATGAGTATGCTAAGTGAGCAACTTGAAGTATGGTCGCTTAAGTGTGCTCAGAAATCTTGAAAAAATACAAACTTGAAATATGTAACTCTTAATCATGGTTCAACTAACCAGTTCTTCAATCTTGAGTTTTCATATTTATAGTTCAAAATATTTAACAGTCGGATATTGCTTTTCAAAGATCATTTATACTTGTTACCAACAAAATGTCCTTGTCACTATCATCATCGTATACTGTAATAAATTTTATTTAATATCCCTTTGATATTTTCGGATTTAGCTTATATGGCCTTTGCAAAGTTGATTGACTTTGGGATACTTTAGGAAACATCATGTTATTCGGAGTTGGAAGGATATTGTGTCATAATGCTTGAACAGAAATTGCTTGAGTTCAACGTATACTCCTCAATTTGCTCATCTCTGACAAGTTATAGTGTGGTTGGATTATAACGGTTATGTTCATGCACTTCATTTAATACATGATCCAGTCAGAAGACAGATGATATGCAACTTAATTTCTTTGAGCGGTCAGACTTGATATAGCGGTAAGAAAACAAGAAATATAAATAATAAGCGGCTGGATTTTGAAACAACTTGATTTTATTTTTAAAATCACAAAAACTTATGGTAATAGAAATATCTAACAAATTTTCTCTTTTGGTGATGACAAAACTAAGCTTCAAGATTATACAAATATTACAAAAAAAACAGTTTAATCGATAAAGGGATAATTGAAATCAAATGTATTCCATCGAGTGAATGAAATAACATTGGTACAGATGCATAAAAAATACTAATACTATAAAAAAAATTATTTTCTATAGCTTGAGTTGCTATTACCACCACCTTTTTTACTTCGGCCTTCTTCATGAGGACTTATCACGTCTTCTTCTCACTTGAACTCCTCATATTTTGCTCTCTTAGCTATCGTCTTCTATTCTTCATACTTCTTGCAATCTACCACTTGCCTCTTTTTGACATCACCATGTTGCATGAATTCTAGAATTTATTGCAACTAGGCACCCGTTGTAAATTAGAGGAGATCGAACCCGCGTCAATATGTTGTTTGAATTGAGTAATTTGAGATGACAAATCTATGTTCATGTGAATGACTTGATGCTTGATAGTAGACTGCTCGGATAGAGACAAGGTAAGCTTAGTTTCCATTTTACTTAGATCCTTAAGAACT
Organism: Primulina huaijiensis; assembly: GCF_012295235.1. Lineage (NCBI taxonomy): Eukaryota > Viridiplantae > Streptophyta > Magnoliopsida > Lamiales > Gesneriaceae > Primulina > Primulina huaijiensis. The sequence goes on from NC_133306.1 coordinate 7,432,213, forward strand.
TGAGATTTAAAATTGTCAAACATGACCCAATGAGCATAGTTCCTAATATCCATATCTTTCATCGTTTGGACAAGATGAACATCTCAGACAACAAACGGTCCATTGGAGTTTTGACTAGAGAGAGGTCATATTCTTCATAAAGGACATATAGAGAAGGAGAGGAAGGACGAGCTTGATGTACTAAATAACCATCGGTAGGAGTTGTAATGGCAGCATCAGTGGTTGGGTTTTATTCTGGATGCGGTTTAGCCACTTCATGCATAATAATCTTGGGTCCTAGTTGGACCTGATAAGTATTTGTGATGAAAAAATTGTGGACTACCATCTCCTTGACAATCAAATTTTCCAGAGAAATGATATGGTCTTCAAATACTTACTCACCATTAGGAGTGGTTGATACTAATTATAGATTTATATTTTTCTCAGCATAAATACCCTCTTTCTCAGCGGTTAGATCCTAAAGCTTCGGAGAAGGTGGGTCAATCTTGGATTGATCGAAATCAAATTGTGATAAGGATCAGACAACTTCATCTACAAATATTTGGAATCTTTTGGATATCTTAAGATTGGATTTGTTTTGGTGGAGAAGATGGAAGGACTTGAGCAACATTTAGAATTTTTGATTCAGAGTCCACTTGACCACCATCATGAGTCACGGTTTTACCAGCACCTTGGGATTGATACAGTTCTTCCACCTCGGACGCTTCTTTGGTGGGTATCTCCATCTGATGAGCTTCTTCTAACATGGGCTGTTTACTAGCCTGACTTTCTCCCAAGTCAAAAACAACAAAAAATTCTTCTTTTTCGGTTACTGAGAGTTCATACTCCTGCTTCTTTACCTTGACCATCATGACCAAATACAAGGTGTCAAGCTGACTTATTACTTTTGCATCATCCTTAGCAATCGATCTTTGAGCAGCAAAATTGTCACGCTTTTGTTGAATCGAATATCTCAAAGAGCTCTACTTTAGTTCCAACTCAATGATGTCTCGCTGTTGGAGATATCTGGAGATAACATCTGTCTCAGCCCACTTCAGCATCTTCAGCTCAAGTGCTGACTCTGCTTTGACCTTCTTCTCTTTTCTTATCACATCAAAATGGACAACGATATGATAATCGACCCAATTGTCAAACTCGCCCTTCTTTTCCTTAGAAATTTGATTAACTTACTCCATAGTCAGATTAATTGCGGCTTGAATAGAAAAATCTTGGGTTCTTCAACAAGGATACCTTTCCCATTGGCCTTTGGATCTATCAAGGGCATACATGATAGATTGGGATTTGGGTCGGTTTGTGTGGAGCAATCACATGCTTGATCGGCTTGATCTTTTTCATCATGGGCTTTTCAGCCTTTTCCTTTGGTTTGACATTAATTTCCTTAGGCTCAATAACATTCTTACTCGCACTGAACACACGAGTAAGAGATATTTTCTCTCTATCATCTCAGAGTCAGATGAAACAACCAAATTTTTTTTATTTCTCGAGCTTATGTCTGGGCGTTGGCGATCTGTTTCATTTTTCTGTGCTTGTTCTTTCTTTTTCTAAATTCTGACAGCTAGAAGTTCTTCAAAGGTTGTCACATTCTTCTTGGTGTATGTTTCAACAGTATTACAGTTAATCAACTTGACTTTGTGGAGCTTGACAACATCAATAAGCTCAACTTTAAGTTGTCCTAGTAAATAGTAGAGAGGAATGGAAAATCCTAGAGATTCAGTTTCTTTCTTCACCATTGTAGTGAAGGTCTTTAATAGAATGTCAGACTAGTTGACATTTACTTGGAGGCAGTGGTCGCCATGACCATGAATTTCTCTTTTATTATTTTGTCAAAGGCCTCTGATTTGGCCAACAAAAGCTTGCCCACAATATCAGCTAGGAGAATAAACTACACTTTCAAAAACCTTCTTCATGTAGGTCGTAGCAGCGAGTGGGAATCCTGATAGCCAGAACTCTACCCTCCAATGGGCATTGTTTACTTCTGGTAAGACGGAGAAAGAGCTTAATCCGAACGTTGACAGATCGAACATTTTTGCAAAGAGATTTTGTGTGATGCCAGTTTTAGATTATTTAATGGTGCACAATACAGACCCATGCTCCATTATGACAGTCTCGAACAACACGTTAAGCATTGTCTCAGAAACATGAAAGTTGAAGCTCAAAAACTTGCGAAGTCCTGAAGCTTCTAACATTCTGAACATATTTACCATGACCTTGTCCTTCATGGCCAGAACTGATGCAAAGTTGATGGTTAGGGTGTTTTTGGAGTAGCTTGACATTGTCATATATAGTTAAGATGAACGTCTTGAGTTTCTCTGTGAAGCGGTTAGTGTGCAAGAGTTCAAGGAATGAAAGAATGCAAGAAGATTACAGGAGAATATTCAAGTAATCGGAAAGAGATAATGAAGATAAGAAATAATTATATATAAAATCTGATTTTATAAAGACATGACAATCCACGTGTCTCTGTATGTCACATGTTGAAATTCGAAAATTTGAAAAGTCAAAAAATGAATTTTGGTGGTTCATATGTCTGTGAAAAAATAAAGATATTTTAAAATTAGATAATAGACGTTAAAACAATAAATACGAAATTAAAAGACAATTCTAAATTTTGAAAAAAATTAATATCGGACCCTTCAACATGATTAGTTTGTTTCAGAGAGAAAATGATTAGAGCGTGTGATAAAATCACATTTCCACACGATCTAACCGGAGCAATTGGAGTTACGTACCTATTTGATACCTTGTTTTATCATATCGATTTTTTGTTCTCCCTAAATTTATTCACTAATTAAAATCAACTAAACCAAAAATATTACGAAAGTAAAATAACTCAGTGTCAGGTAATGGCTTAGTGAAGTTGTCATCATCTTGTTGTTCCATTGAGATGTACTCCAGCCGGATGTGTTTCTTCATTAAATGATCGCCAATGAAATGATACATGATGTCAATATGTTTGGTTCGAGAATTTAAGACTAGATTGTTGTGAGGCCTGGGGGTGATCGCGGGTGCCATGAGGTTGTATGGACAATGAACGGCTTCTGTCAGGCTTCTAGGTGAAGGCAAATGAATAAACCGATCTCACATTGGAAGGAGAGGGATTCCAAAAACTGTTCAAGTATGAGACTGTGGAGTTGTAAAGTGCTTAAAAAATTTGATAGGTATTACTCATATCAAAAAGGTGCATCTTCTGTTCGGTCGTTCATCACATAATAACTCCAAGATCAAGCATGCTTGACTTGAGGAAATTTTGGGATGGGTGATCCTCCGGGAAGTTTCTTAAGGTGCGTGTGAGTGAAAACATAAGCACGCTGAAAAAACTCGTCTTCGTACTGTTAGAGTAGGTGCTCAACAAACCAACTTGTGGCTCGGGTTTTTATTGACTATAATGTAAAACAATCTTTATTTTAATTTTACGATTTTATTCAATTATGGCAATATACTTTATCTGTATATCCATGAAAGCTGCATAGATAAAGTCTTTAATTATACAATAGGTACCATGAGGTCTGCCTCTCAACGTAAGATCATGAAACTCATTAGGAAGATTACCTTATATTCTAAACAGATTCTTAGTCAAATCTGCTGCTTAAAACAAGGATAAAAGTCGCAATAGAATGGATTTACAAGAAGAACTATAGGCAGTTCTTGTAAATCGCAATATGGTAAGTGAAAATTTTGATTTTCGAAAATTTCAATTTTCATTATATGAACAAGACTTGTATCCTTGATATATCGGCGCTCTTGGATCTTCGATCGTGGTTATAATGAATTCAGAGTCATTTATTTAGTGAATTTAGAATTTGCTAATTAAATATAGGTACTAGTAGTGGTAAATACCAATATGTACATATATTATTATATATATCATGTGTTATCAAAAGTTGACTAACACATAATATAATAAATAAGAATGTAAAAATTTAATATAATGAAATTAGAGTCCTAATACCACAAGGAATATGAGTTCTTGTGGGAATGAGACTCCTAATTGGATTAGGAGTTACATTCTATATGTGCACTATGAGGGATCATAAATTGTACCAAAAAAATTGCACACAAAATCACACAACACTCTTCTCCCTTGAATTGAAAGTCACGACCACCTTGTTCTTTGAGAACAAAATTTTCGGCCTTCACCTTCGTTCCATCGCCGCACCGTCGTCGCTGCACTGTCTTCAGATTTTTGAAATTCAGAGACCATAATCTCAACGCACAAATCGCTTGCGATTTCTAGTGAAATCCAATCGAGGAACTTGGTTTTCGATCGTAGACCTGATTAGACGAGGAAAGCTGGTGAACCGTTCGTAGGGATTTACAAGAAGAACTATATCTGCTTAAACTATGGAATAGTTTGACGTCCAGCATTTAATACGTGCATGTATAATCACTTAACACCCTATGAATGGTTTGTTAAACACGCAACGCCCAAGCAATGTTTTTATTGTTGAGAAGCAAATTTTTAAACTTCCGCTACATCTTGGGTGCGAGAATTTGATGTCCCAACAGGTACAGTGGAGACAATCGTTGAATCTGGGACGTCACAGTTGGTTCAGAGCTGGCCTCTACTAGTACGGTGTGGTTCGAGGACGAACCAAGCGAAAGTTGGTGGGCATGTGAGGCTTGAAGCCGAAGAGGGCGGGGGGTGATCGCCGGTTCCATGAGGTTGCACGGACAATGAGCGGCTCCTGGCAGGCGAAAGAAACATAAATGAACCGATCTCATACTGAAAGGAGAGGGATTCCAAAAACTGTTCAGGGATAAGGATGTGGAGTTGATAAGTTCTTAAAAGATTTCATAGGTGTTACTCATATAAAAAAAGATGCATCTTCTTTTCAGTAGCTCATCATATAAGAACTCCAAGATTAATCATGCTTGACTTGGGGAAATTTTGGGATGGGTGACCCTGTGAGAACTTATCTAAGGTGCGTTTGAGTGAGAACATAAACACGCTGGAAAGACTCGTCTTGGTACAGTGGAGACAGTCATCGAATCTGGGGCGTCACAATTGTACATTCACTACAAGAAAAATCAAGATCAACAACACACCTACGACAACGGTTTTTACTAAAACCGTTGTCGTATGCTTTTTGACAACGGTTTTCCAACGATTTTAGTGAAAACCGTTGTCGTAGGTGTGTTTACCGTTGTCTTTTAGGTGTCAAAAACAACGGTTTTTAGAGTCAATGACAACGGTTCTATAACACCGTTGTCTTGACCGTTTTTTAGAGTCAAAGACAACGGTTTATAGAAACGTTGTCTATTAGCGTGTTTTTTTGGACAATCGACAACGGTTTTCTTAAACTATTGTTGAAAAGGGTGATGTAAAACATATTTAGCGACAGTTTTGCTGAAACCGTCGCTACAATTAGCGACGGTTTTATGTAACCCGTCGCTAATTTAAAAATAGCGATGGTTTGTCCTAAAACCGTCGCTATATTTAGCGACAATTTTAAATAAATCCGTCGCATGTTTTTAATTAGCGACAGTTGTTATTAAACCGTCGCAAAATGTAGCGACGGTTTTAGCAAAACCGACGCTAATATTAGCGACGGTTCAGAAAACACTGTCGCAAATTATAAATTTCCGACGGTTCATGGTTAACCAAAACCCGTCGCAAATCTTCTATAAATACCCGCTCATTCGGTCCATTTTAAAACACACAACTTCATAACACTTAAAATTTTTCTTACATAATTTTAGGTTCGGTAAATTTTAAAAAATTGTTCTAAGTTTTTGAATCCCCCGCTCATTCGGTAAATTTTTTCGTTTTATTTTTTGTTAAATTTTTATGTTTTAGTTAAGATCTCATATATTGTTAGTCTATTCCAATTACAAGTTTTTTTATAATTATTAAATTATTAAAAGTAAATTTTTTTTATTTTACTGAAAATATTAGCGACGAAAATCATGAACTAACTGTCGCTAAAATTAGCGACGGAATGCATTAACTAACCGTCGCTAATTTTAGCGACGGTATTACAAACCGACACTAACTAGCGACGGTTTTACAAAAATCCGTCGCGAAATTTATTTGAGACGATTTGTCAAAAACCGTCGCAAATTGTAGCTTCAACAACAGATTAAAACCGTTGTTTTTGAGCGCACCCTTTAACCACAGAGGCTTTAACAACAGTTTTAAAAGACCTACAACAACGGGGAAAAACCGTTGTCGTAGGCCTTTTTTTTTGTAGTGATTATTTTTATGGCACTTGTGTTTTCACATAATATTAGGGACTCAGCGGCTTGAATTCTCTAGTCTCTTAATTGTTGCTGAATTCATAGTAGTTGTGCACAACAACCCCCAAATGCTAGATATTCATCTTCAACAGTCGATGTAGGTATTGATGTCTGCTTCTTGTTGAACCAAGATATTAGTCTCTCCCATGACACACAACCTAACTGGTCTGCTCACATATCAAGTTTTGAAGGATATAATTTTAAGAAGGGTAAGCCTAACCGATACTATAACAAGCTTGTTCAAAAAGGATAATGATACATGTTGAACAACGAAGAAAGCAAAGTGAAACAATATTTTTTACCAACACTCACATAGCACAACATAAGCATGTTTCGCACAACCCTTGATGAAAAAACAAAGGGTTCTGCTAATCAGGATGATCCAGGTGTGGGTTCAAAAAATATTAATCTATTTTGAACCCAAATAGGATTGTATATCAGTTAACCATACTTGTTTCTGTAAGTAAAAAAAAAAAGAAGAAGCGCTCAAAGATTTAGTCAGTTACCTGGACAGTGGATGATCAAGGCATATGGCTTGTCAAGACCAGCTGTTAACAAAACTCATCAAATATGAGGGGCCAAAGATTACATTTGGTGACAATACAAAGGATAAAACTGTGGGTAAGATTAAAATTACTAACAAAAATGTTGTTATAAAATATGTCTTACTTGTTGAGAATATGCACTATAATTTGATTAGAAGAATGCTGATAATCGAGCTTTGCTGACAGGCATAAGAAATGGAAATATTTATAAGATTTACAGGAATAGTGATTATCTAGTCTCTCCTACTTATTTTGCTGCTATTAATAATTATAAACACTGGTTGTGACATAAGAAACTTAATCATTTGAACTTTAAATCTATCAACAATCTGTGTAAACAAGATTTGGTTGTTGGTCTGTCAAAAATTGAGTTGGTTAAAAACAAGTACTACAAGAAAAATGATTTTCCGCAGCACGTCATCAACAGCGTGCATTAAAAGCACGCTGCGAATATTACTTTTAACGGCGTGCACCCATATGTGCGCTGTTAATATTGTTGCACTTGACAGAAATAACGACGTGCATTAAAAGCACGCTGCGGATAGTAATATCCGCAGCATACATTTATGTGTGCTATTAATAACCTATGCAATTTTCACAGTGCACAATAAAAACACGCCGTTAATAGTATTATTAACATCGTGCATGTTTATGTTCGCTGTTAATAGAAAAAAATTTTAAAAAAAATCGTGTCTAGACTAATAACGGTTTACATTAATCGCACGTCGTTAATATTATTATTTACGGCATGGAAATTGGTACGCTTTGGAAATTTTAAATCAGCGACGGTTTTATAAAAATCGTCGCGAATCAAACCGTCGCTGATTTTGAAACAAACCGTCGGAAATTTTAGATAAGCGACAGTTTTATAAAAACCGTCGCTAATTACGGCAGTTTTAAAATAACCGTCGCTAATTGCGACAGTTATAAAACAAACCGTCGCTAATAGCGACGGATATACCAAAAACCGTCGCAAAATGGCTATAAATATCCATATTTCCGATTCATTCTTCCACACCACTTCACAACACTTAAAATTTTTCTCTCATTTTAGTTTTGATTTAGGGTACGTTTTTTCGTTTCAATTTTTGGTTAATTTTAAAGTGTTAGTTAAAATCATGAGTATGTTAGAATAGTCAGATTGTAAGTTTTTTTTTATATAAATTTATTAAATTATAAAAGTAATTTTTTTATTTTAACAAAAAAATTAGTGACGGATTATTCATATCGTCGCTAATTTGTTGAGCCGTCGCTGATCTGAATTAGTGACGGTTAAGAAACTGTCGCTAAAATTAGATGTTGCATATGAATATTAGCAGCGTACATTGCACGCTGCGGATAATTGTATTAACGGCGTACATATGCATGCCGCGGATAATAGTATTAACATCGTGCACATGTACGTTGCGGATAATCTTGAACTTTCAACAGATTTCAGTTGTGCAGCGTGCAATGTGCGCTGCGGAAAGTCATTTTTGTTGTAGTGAAGGTTTGTTCAGCATGCCAACTTGGTAAGCAAGTCAGATATAGTTTTAAAAATAAAATGAGTAAATTAACCTCTTGATCCTTAGAACTATTGCACATGAATCTTTTTGAACTCATAACAGTCCTTAGCTTAGGAGAATGATATACAACCTAATAATTATCGATGATTTTTCTAAATTTATTTCAGTAATTTTCCTCAGTGGTAAAGGTCATGCTAGTGTTCAGGTGATCAATTTTTTAAAACGTGTTCAAAATGAGAAATCTTTTGGGATAAACATGATCCAAAGTGATCGTGGAACTAAGTTTACAAATAAAATTCTCTAATCTTATCTAGATGATCAAGAAATCAAACATGAGTACTTAACAGCTCGAACACCTCAGCAAAACAGTGTGGCTGAGTGAAGGAATCAGATCTTAAAAGAAGCTGCTAGATGATTCTAGGATTTTTCAACGATTTTGGACAGAATCATTAAACAATACTTGTTATAGACAAAACATGATTATGATTTAAAAAAGATGGTAAAACTCCTTATGAATTATGGAATAATCAGAAACCCACTTTTTCTTATTTTCATGTGTTTGGATGCAAATATTATATTCTCAATAGTGACAATAATCATCTATTTTATTTTTTATATTGAGTCTGATGCTGGCATTTTATTTGTTACTCTACGGTCATTAAAGGCTTTTAGAGTGTTTAATAATAAGACATTGAACGTAAAAGAAACGATACATGTTTTTTTTTATGGAACTGAGTGTTTAATAATAAGACATTGAACGTAAAAGAAACGATACATGTTTTTTTTTTTATGGAACTGAGATTATTGATAATCAAACTAACCTTGCTAATTTGAGTAATCAAAGAAGGAACATTTATTTGGAAATAGATAGAGAATATGAAGTTAATGTGAACAACATGATTCATGATTCTCCAGAATCAGAAATTTCACATCAATTAGCCAAATAGGTACTCAAATAGAACCTAATAAAATTGATGAAGCAATTATGTATAGCAGTTAGATAGAAGCCATGCAAGATGAACTAAATCAACTTGAAAGAAATAAGGTATGATGTTTAGTACCTAGTCCTAATCATCAGTCAGTTATAAGAACTCGATAGGTTTTTAGAAATAAATTAAATGAAGAAGAAACAATAATTAGAAACAAAACCCGATTAGTTGCACAAGGTTTTAGGCAAAGAAGACATGATATTATGTTTGTTGTATGAATGTGTGCTTGTTTCAATCTGATCATAAGCAATATCATTATTTAGCAGCTAAAATAATTCTTAATACTTAAAAGAAACTCAAAATGTATGCCTCTGGTATACAAAGTGTTAAACTTTCAATTTAGTTGGATACTCGAATGCTGATTATGCATGAAGTAAACTAGACAGGAAAAAAAACCAGTGGATCTTGTCAATTCCTTGGAGATCGGCTGATTTCATGGTTTAGCTAAAAACAAACTTTCATTGCCAACTTGATAGGATCGGTTGGGAGGTGAGGAAGTGTTTAGAAGGAGGATTTGAATAAATATTGACAATTTTACACTCTTTTCGAATAATGAGTCAGTTTAGTGATAAACTGAATTCGGGAATATTGTATGTCAATGTCGATCAGTTAACTAAATAAAGTGCGAAAATAAACTGACTGATAGATAGAATAAAACTGAAATTAAGAGGCACAAGATTTATGAATGTTCGGAGATTTCAATTACTCCTACGCACCCCTTCTATCTATGAGATATGAAATTCACTAAAAGACTTTGATCAAATACAAAGAATTGTACAGACCCACTTCAGTTTTGGACTTAACAATACCAAACTGAAAATCTTAGTTTCGATACAGTTTATAGTACTCGACTGAATTGAAACTACTTAGCACAACTGATCTCTATTAGATCGAATAATACAACAGTAAGTTTGTGAGCTTATAAGCTCAAATTATAACCTTGAATGCTATGAATGTATATGCTAAGTGTGAGATTTGAAATCTTCTGAGTATGAACAGATTGTTTGTGAAGAGATTTCAGCAGAATAGCAGCTTGTTTGATTATGTGTCTATATCGTTAGGTGTTTTCTCCGCTACTCTTCTCAGCTATTTATAGTTTTTGTTTCCAACGGTAACAATGAATTTGATTTGAAACTTTATATCCATTGTTTGCCATATCAACATTCTTCTGACAGTGGTACACTGTTGCATTGCTGAAATGCGGCGTCCCCATTATAAGTTACAGTCTGCTCTTGTGCACTTTGTCCGTTGATAGCTACATTCCTTAACTGATGATGTGTAAAACTGTTTCATCAGTGTTGACAAAGTCGATAGGAAAAGCTGACTGCTCTCAACTGATTTTAGGGTAACTGATCAGTTCCCAACATATCATTCAGTCGACTACAATATTTAGTTAGCTTAGTTCAGTTGCCGTTGATTTTCTGCGCACTAATCTTCAGTTAGGCAACCAATAGTTTGTGTATATTAGATCAGTTCCTTTCAGTTTCCTTGATTAGTTAGTTTAATATATTTTATGCTCAATTTGTCAAACCACCGAAACTAAGTTTCCACAATTTCTCCTTTTTAGGTGTTTGACAAAACTTAGAAAGAATGAACATCTTCAAATTGAACCCTGTGTAGATAAAATAATCTTTTATTGACAACTCTTTCAATGTACAGCTTCGTACAATGAATAAAAGAATAAAAGAATTTTCTAACTGAAAGAATTTTCTAACTGAAAGAATCTTCTAACAGATTTGTACAGCTTCGCCTTTTTTTGAGATTCACTTCTATTTTCCCATAAAATTTTCTAAATGTTGGAAGAGCTGCAGAACTGTTACAGGAACATAATATTCACCAGCTGGCTCGGAGGGAAGAACGATTTTATGGGTATTGCATATCTAACAATGGGTGGATTATGCTGAGTCTTGGCCATGATTTTTACTCTAATTTATCTGATCAAGCCGAGGTACATTATTTCTCGACCTAATTCCAGCTATAGTAAACATATATGTTGTGTATGTGATTTTTTACAATGAATAATAATTCTTTTTCTAATTACTTTGATTGACACCTGAGATTTAATCATGGATGATAATCACGATACACAACGGCCCAAAATATATTTGTATTGATTCGAAACTTGACTCGACTTGAATCATATGACATGTTTCCTCTCAGACAACTTGGAGATCCATCTTATTTGTCCTGGAATAGGAATCCAGGAGTTCGCTAAAATAGCTTTCGAGCTCCGTTTTAGTTCACTTCACTCAAGCCCATCTCTGGCTTATCTTGTATCAAGTGGAACTACTGGTATCTTATATGACTCGCTGTTTGTCCTATTCTAAAAAACTTTAAGATCGTATTTTCTTGGCTCAAAAGGCCCATTCTGCCCGAGGATCAGTTTAGACTTCGTGATGAGAAAACACGCCATGCACATCCCATCAGCAACTGGTAACTTGTCGTTTGATCCCATGATTATACTGGAGTTGTGTTTTTATTTTCTTTGGGTAGAATGCATGTACCAATAGCAATCTTATGTAAATAACTCAATTTTCATTTTACTTGTCATTATTTTATTCGTGTTTTTAAAGCGTAATTGTCACTCAAAACGGAATTCTCATGTTGTTTGATGTTTCTGATCGAGGTATTCGTTAATTGAGGTGGCGAACGATACATCAAATTTTCGAAAATAAATCTGCACGAGTTACAAATATTGATATTTCACGTACGTGGAGATCATTTCTCAGGAACTAACCTCTACAACCAATATTCTTGTTTATCGATATGCAAGAAGAAAAGCAAATTAAACAAATGCCACTACCAGCAATCTTGTGTTACTGTATACAGAATTAAAAGAAAAGGTCACCCTAAATTTTGTGTGCTTGGAGCGAAACAGAGATTGATTAGACGACCAAATGTGATCATTGGAACTGAACTAAAAGTGACGATCAATCACATGCAGGATAAGAACCATCATGAACTTACAGTTGCAGGATATAAATGCAAATTTTGTTCCTTATCAAGACGCGATGCCCCCGTAACTCCTGGAAGGAGCAAAATGGCAAATTGAAATCCTTATCCTGGATCAAGGAAAATCATGAAAATAAGATTGAAGATGCCGCATGGATCCCTTGTCCTTGCGCTGCTCCGAGCAATTTCACAGCACTCTAAGCAATACAGTGGTGAGATATGCCCCCTCTGGATATGAAGGATCGATGGGGTGATCACAGGCTGCACCAGCTTGACGTATAATTGTGATCTTTCGCCCAGCCATAGATGCAGCACCCTGACCAGCAAAAAACAAACAGAAAAGCATGTCACCTTGTGCGTTGCTCCTGTAACAGATATTTACTCAGCCAGATAAGTGAGTGAACTTCGAAATGTTAGCTTAAAGATGTTCAGTGAGACATATCTTCTAAATGTGTTGACATGTAACTTGCCTGTAGAATTCGTAAAAACATCCCACTTTGGGTCACTGCTCCAGAACACGAGCAGGTCATTAACAAACCACCCCTTCTTGTTATTTGCATAGCCAGGCAATTAAGATTTCTATACATCCCAGTTGCGCTTTGCAATACCTACAAATACAAATCAAATATTCACTAAAGAAGTTAAATTCTTTAAAAAAAAACACTTGGGAGAGGATAAAGAAATATATGCTAATTCTAGTTGCCAAATTAATACCACGATAAACAAATGCTCCAAAGGGTGTGTTTTTCAAGGCATGAATAACCAGGAGATAAGTTCTAGAAAACCTACTGTGTCAATGCTATAAACTAATCGGATAGTCCACAAATGCTCTCAAGGGTTGAGAACACCTCATCATAGATTCAAAAGAGTGCATGTCTGTCAGTTGTCACGACACCATATGGATGACTGCTAAATCCATCAAATGAAGTGTGTTAAAGTACCTTTCTTCGAGGAGCTAATTTAGGTGGATCCAATATGACTATATCCCACGAATCACCTCTGGAGATTGCTCCTTTCATAAAATCTGTAGCATCTTGCCTCAAAAACGATAGTTTACTTGGATCAAGGTTATTGAGAACAATGTTCTCCTTGGCAATTTCCAGTGCAGGGGAAGATGAATCCACACCTACAAGCCAACGTAATGATCAATTCTTAGTTATGGAGGAAAAACTAGATAAAGTAATGACAGGGTCATTCACCATGTTTGTTCAAACACTCTTAATGGAGACTTTTTGGCTTGGAAATCCTGAAAATTATTTTGACTAAATTTATGTAAAAGTGTTGCTGACACATGGATACATTGTTTTTTTCTTTTTTCTTTTTTCTTTTTTTTTTTTAAGTAAACAATACAAATTTACCAGTTACTCTAAGAGCACCACCAGACGCTGCATTTAGAGCAAAACCTCCAGTATAGCAGCAGATGTCTAGTACTTTCTGGCCTTCTGAAATTGACATTATGTATAGCCGGTTCTCACGCTGGTCAGCATAGAAGCCAGTTTTCTGCCCTTCCAACGAGACAAGATAAGAAACACCATTCTCGACAACCTGGCTGAGGCAAAAAACATATATTAGAATACAATCTGATGATATTATATGGAACAAAAATTTCATGACAAAAACAAAAAGTGATTCAGGCCTAATTTAATCTGATCAGGTGTAAGCATTCTCGCACCATAATCATATTTTACCTTTACTGTTCTAGGAGGATTTGATGAATCTATAACTCCTGGATCAGGAAAATCATATCCCTCCTCCTTCAAGATCTCTATTGACGGTCTCCAGGTTATATGGTTGATATTTTTTATTTGGCCAATGTAATGCTTTATTTGTTGCTTGTACTTTTCAACCCATGCAGCAGAGGAAGCAATCACCGCTTCATCTCCAAAAATATCAACAATAAGACCTGACAACCTGCACAAGAATACAGTGAGTACACAACTGATCATACAAATAAGGTTGTACCAGCTCGATGAAGGAGGAGGGATATGATTTTCCTGATTAGATACTCTCTCACAGGAATAAACCAATGCATTTAATAATGTAAATAAATTATAGGGTCCCCTTAAAATATCAGATCTACTTTTTAAAAAAGAGTACGGCACGCAAGTATTTGAATTCATAATAAAGAAAATACATATCGCGAACCGTGATATTTCAGAAGGCATACCATCATACCATACAACATGGACTACGTTAAAGTCTTTCGGTGACTACGAGACAGATGGAAAATTGCATACTTTCCTTTTCCAATAGCAAATATGCAATAATAGCTTTATTAACAGTTGGCACTTGGCATGGTGTCACAGCATGTATCACAGCACAATAAAATGTCAAAAGTGGTCAGATTTCTAGTGCATTAATCCCAAACCTATTAAAAACTTGACATATTTTGTAGGAGATTACTACCGATCTCCTTCACTGTTGACTAGACGATATGCATTTGTCTCGGCAGCAGGGAGCCCAAGCAGCTCCCTCAAGTTAATAGCAGCACTGATTCTTGTCTCAAGCAATCTATCCACATTCAACACACAAGATGGATCACTGCACCAAATCGAATAATTGATTAATGAAGCTATCAAGAAAATACATTTGAAAAACTAAACAGAACACATATAAACTATTGGACAGATACAATGCTGTTTCATCCTCCAGCTGCATGAGCCGAACGCAGAACATGGAAACTGAGTTGTATAAGCCCCAGCCAATTGGCTTTTCTGTCCCATCAGTCACCAGCACAGCGTCGCCAGTTTTGGGAGGTGGTCTGCCAATTATCCTATCAACGGCACCACTGTACACCATAGGGTTGCCATCTTTGAATAGTTGAGTCTTTCCCTTTTTCAGCACAACCTTTGCAATACCTACAGATCAATTCCATCAATGAACTTATCATCTGGAAACCCGAACATGATTGCTAAATCGCTAACCATTATATTATAAACCTCATGCCTGCACATAATGGATCATGACACGAATTGGAAACCCAGAGTCATTAAATTGAATACGCAGTTCGAGAATAGCACAAAAGTCACCGTTATCCAGGTCTGCAAAGATGCTCCTTTTACAGCAGAGAGCCGAATTTGAAAACTGGGATATTTCACAAACAAGAAGTTTGCACAGATGGGAGAAAAATGTTCACATAGTGTTTATTGGGAACTTACAAGAATGAAAAATAGAAAGAACCAAGAGTTATAGACTATTCCCTAGCACTTGTTAGCACCCAATACACGTAAGAATAGCAAAATATCCCCCATTCTAATAGGATCGGTATTATGTGATACAAAATAAAATAACTTTGATCCCTCTACCAGCTTCAGTCCTTTAACACAAGGTAACGAAGCATTCAAAGCGTCGTAAAGCATGGAATAAAACTTAACCGAAATGATATATTCAAATTTTAAACACCAAATTGTGATGTGGTTAATTCTTTCAGTGATAAAAATAGATAAAAAAATCCAACTGGTCGTGTACAACATCAGTGTAAAATCCAGCCTCTTCTAAGTAGGTATTGCGACCAGAAGTCCCAAAATCTTGAAGAAAGAAATTAGCTGAAACTCATTCGTGAGATTTAAAGACCCGAGTCATTATCTCTGTTGCCTACTGTTTAAGCAAGTAACTTGAAAATAAATCCAGTAATCTCTCTCTAACGAAAAGAACCCATATACTTTTAGGGTGGTTGGAAGCGATTTCTTGAAGAGTAACGCCGGTGCCCGTGCCAATTGCCGGAACTGCCGCAAAAGATAGAGCCCTTGACATCAAGAACCGACAACCAAGCACCATTTTCTTCTTTCTCAATCAACTATCGAAGAAACTAACGCATAATTTGCACGTAACTCTGTTCATTCACTGCGTCCCATGGTGTGATAATATGTTGTTTATCTTCAGTATTTTCTTCCTGTGTTTTTTTTTTCCTCCAATTTTTCTTGACAGTCGATAGTTTTGCGATCCTATTCAGTGGACTGACATCGTTCCTTCTCGTTAATGGGCAATGGCCCAAAGCCAATTTTGCACTTCATTTTCGGCCCTTCTGTAATTTATTTTAATTCTATAATTATTTCCTATTTCAAAATAAACTTATCTTAAATGCAATTACAATTTATTTATTACTTCTCAAAAAACCCATTTTCAATATAACATAAAATATCGAGGTTGTTACTTTGAATTTTTATAATCATTTATGAAACGTTTTTGTTGTGATCGTGTGGGTTAACAACTGATTAAGTTATTATTGATCTAAATCAGTATGTGAAAGGGCAAAAATAGCTTGAACTGATTCAATGTATATTTTGATCAAAAGATTAATACAGATCAAAAGTATGTCTGTGTAAGAACTGATTGTGTAAAAACAAATATATTAATGTTATAAAAGTTGACGACCAAATCTCTTACGTCTCTCATTCTTTCATCTCTGAAAGTTGGTGTAATCCCATTGATGTTTTTTCCCTCTCTTTTTGTTTGAATTCCGTGGAGGGTTTTCTTCGTCGCGGTTATTCTCCTCTATGAAAATGGGCTTTCACTCTACTGCTGCATGGTGCAAGACAACAAGAATTATTTTGTGGGCCAACAAATGTAAAATAATATTAGCAATCTTTTATCAATTCAAACTTTATATATGAGCAGTTTTCTAATGACTATGCTTGTTGACGATCCAAATGATATAACATGGAACAAAATATTTAGATTCATAGGAATGACATTTTAAAATAAGGCATTATTTATCATTTCGTTATAATTCTTCAATATAAATGTATCAATCTCGGTCTATCTAGTTCTTTAAAAATCATATAATTCATAAATTATCAACCGATCTAATTTGAATTTTATGCACTAAAGGCCCGGGTGGGCCGACTTGATTTATGCTATATTAACAAAAAAAAAACGTACATAAAATATGTGGGCTCCGACTTGTGCTTTAGCTTTTCCGATATTGAGAATGGTTCCGTGGGTTCCGTCGACGCTGGCTGTAAGGACATTGCCCTTAACCAGCCGATGGATGATACGTGACAAGTATTTCAATCATGGTTTGGTTTCGAGGGGTTGGTCAAATTTTTTAAAAAAAACCATTGACACATGGCAAAATGTGAATGGTTCAGGGCAGTGTCCACAAAGGTAGTATCGACCGAACCTTGAGAATGGATGGATATGATGTAACCTCAGGTTAACTAAGCTGATTATAAACTATTTTCTCTCCTTTTCAACTTGTGAAGAGGAAAGAAATGGTTAAAAAGTTGGAACATCCTTGATAGAATGTGTATGCCTTTCAGATCCAATAACCAAAATTCTTGAAGAAGATTTGCCTTTCCAATCTCCTTTGTGGACATATAAGAGATGTGCACACTGCTTTCGAAGCATTTAAATTTTAAGGCATCAGAGATGACAATGTATCCGACTGAGTCAGCTCTTGAGACACGGAATTTGAGGCTTAAACATTTCCTAAGGTACGAAGTGACCGAAGTTTCAATTCATTCAAGTGAACTCGGCAGAAATATTGACCCAGAGGTACTCTCTCCCTACTTGTTGATCACAGATGTGACATAGTTGCTTACATCAAGTCCTTTTAGATAGGGGTGCACACTAGTTGAGTCATGTCCTAGACTCTATTTAAATTCTATATTCTTGAACTCGATCGAGTAATCAATTTCAAGTTCGAGGCTTGACTCCTGTACGTCTCGAGGTGTTCGAGCTATTGCTCGAAACACTCGAAAGTCATCCTAGCGTTGACAAAAAAGTTTAGGGTTTAAAATTTCTAAGTAAATATTGACCAAAAAACATTCATTAAATGTTATATCTTCTAAATAAATATATATATATATATATATATGTAGTTAATCACTCGAGCAGAAACAACTAAAACTCGAACTCGACTCAAGCAAAGACTCGAGTTTGGTAATATCAAGGTTAAGTCGAGTTTTGACCTAGCCGCTCACGAGTTTTTTACGAGTAATTTGACTCACTTGCATCTTTACTTTCAGGTGAACCATGTCTTGAAGTATCCCTAATACGCCATATTGCCAAGAATGGATAACCGGAAAAGTATTGAACATTATAACATGGACAATGTAAGGATGTTGAAAACTTCATACAGGTGAAAGTCATTTGTCTAACGTTTTATTAGTTTTCCTACCTCCCTACCTACATATCTATTGTTGTATCTATCTATTGATCGATCTGTCATTGTACTATCTATTATTGTATATAGTAATAATTACATATACCTCCTCTAAGTTTTGTCATTGTTTCAAAAAAATCCAACTATATTTATATATTACATTTACCTCCTTAGAGTTTGTAACAAATAATAAATAAATCACATAACTTCTAAAATTACCAACACCCTCAACAAGTTTGTATTTATTTTACATTTTACACTCTTAGGTTTGTATTTATCTACATTTTCATGGGTTAAATATAAGAAAAATACAAACTTAAGGGGATTGTGTGCAATGTTAAAAGTTATTGGATTTATTTATTAATTTTCACGGATATTAAACATCAAGGGAGGTGTATATACTATTTAAGTATAGTTTGATTTTTTTTGTTAATACGACAAACTTCGGGAGAGGTAGATATAATTAACCCTTGTATGTATATATATCTGATGAGGTCTTTTTAAATTTCAACTCACCAATTGGCAACATGGATTTCCTTTCTTTTATGGTAACAGACTTCAATAAATGTCAAGAAATACATCTCAAAGCACAGAAAGAGATCGAAAGGTTTGTATCATAAAGTAACATATATACACGATTGTTTTCCTTGACAGTGATAATATCAAATGAGTGTAATGCAAAAGATAAACTTCTTGGCACTTAACAGTTGTCAGGTAAACGATCATATATCACAGTCAAATTATATCTTAAAACCCATGCATCTCTTCCAACGTTGAATTTTCGAATATTAACTTGCATGTCTGTAGATGAGTTGTAGAGAGCAGATTGAAAGAGCTGAAGTTTGCAAGGAGTAAATCTGCATGCTGTTATTTTTCTGCTGCAGCATCCATTTTCCCACCAGAAGTATCAGATGCCAGAATATCATGGGCCAAAAATGGTGTTCTTACCACAGTAATAGACGACTTTTTCGATGTTTGAGGTTCTATAGAGGAATTGAAATTATTAATTCAGTTAGTTGAAGCGTATGAACTCATCTCTCTAATTTCTTGCCGCATGGGGTTCTGTTAAGTATATGATTTTTTTATCGGATATCATCACGCCTATTGCAGATGTGGGATGTAAAGGTTAATACAGGAAGATGTTCTGAAAATGTTCAGATAATATTGAGTCAGCTAAAATAAATGAGTTGCGTAGACTGTGCACACGAGATCCGACTGGTTAGTAAACTGGTCCATTTGGCCGATAAATGAACTCACCTGGTTGGTAAACGGATCCACGTAGACAATATACAGTTAATTTGTGGGGCATCACCTACGTCACGAACACTCGTTAAGTGGGTGTCGGGAGGGTTCCCGACGTAGACACTCCGACGCTGAAGTCATTAAGAAGTTCAAAGAAAACTTAGAGAACTAGAGAACTTTTATAAAAATGAGAGCATACCTTGAATTGTCCGGAAACTCCTCTATTTATAGATTTTTTAGAGCGTCTAATAGGTTTGGGCTTCTGCAAGCATAATCAATATTTTGGACCTCAATAGTGCTAAATCCAATTGATTTTATTAACCCAACAAATAATTGATCTTATACCCATCATAGGCCCCCCACTCTCGAGCAGCTGCATGTAAGTGGAGGTGATGGAGAGTATAAAATTTATAAGGAAATCATGCGATCAAATATCCAAATTTTGGTAGGAGAGTGTCGTTGATTTGGAGATCTTGAGAAATATATTGCAGGATTTTTGTCTTATATTTTATTTTATCTACCTTGCAAATATTATTATTATTATTACGTACCATATTTATATAGAATACCAGTTGAAAATACCAACCGCGTAATTGAAAATACCAAATATATATATATATATGTTTGGAATGATTATCTTTCCTTGGAATTGAGATGGAAACAGAACTTTAGAATGATTATCTTTCCTTTGAATTGAGATGGAAACAAAACTCATCCGTGCACTCATAAATAGGAGTAGGTAAGAAATAAAACAAAATAGGACAAAACAAAAACCAAAAGGCTGAGTCAACGTAATTGAAGAAATGGGTATGCATTGTCTTTTACCTCATTCTATTACTTTTGGATATTTTTATGACTTTCACGCTTGCACTGTCTGCACTGTCCTTTTATCTCGTTATTATTGTGTCTTATATTTTTTCTGTTCGTGTTTGTTTTATTGTAGTATTGATAGTTATTTGTCTTTGCTCACGGTTGGAATAAAATTCGAAGGCTCTTCCTCTGTATTTTTTTATTATTTCGTTGTTTGAGCTTTGAGCGATACTGCTGTCTGGAGTGATGGTCGGGGCGAGGCTGTGGGTGAGCAGCACGTGCGGCGTCGAAGAAGAGTACGAGGAAGAGATCTGCGAGGGCGAAAGCGAAGGCAAAGCGGGTGGGGTATACCCGTGGTCTGGAGTTCAGGACTTCGAGTGATTGTGATGAGAGGGACTCACCATGCATTTCAACTTCAATGTCGTGACTTAGGTCTTTTTGAAGAACTTTGTAATCCTAGGAATTTAATTACTGCTAGTATTTTTTGTGCTCTGTGTTTGTAATTCGTTTTTGCTCGTTTTTAATTTTGCATTATAAATTGTTGTTCATCTCTTGTTTATATGACTTTTTCGGTGACTGTTTATTTGCAGGTTATAGATTTGACTTGGCCACGATCCGGGCTCGGAAGACCACTTTGGGGAGGCAATCCCCGCTTGCTGAGAATAGTAGAGCACCTGCGGATTGTGCTGCTCATGATTTTCGTGACACTATGTGTAAGGGACTCCCACCGGCATGCTCTGAGCATGTCTGTGGGTCAGGCTCTAACTCGCAAAATAAAATTAACTCTTTGCCATCAAACAAATCTTTGGAGATTAGGCCCTTGAGTGGGGGAGGAGGAGAGGCGAAAAAACGAGGATATGAAGGGGGAGAAAAGAAAATGGATGAGGAAGCACCAAAAACAATCCTAAGAGGACCCGTGCGGATGACCAAGGAACAGCTTCCAATACTCCACGTGTTAAGCATATATATTTTGACGGGGTGAACCATAACAAGAAGGCTGACTCTTTCTGGGATTTGGATGATCTGAAAATAGGATGGAAGAAAGGACGAAGCATTGTGGGAGACTATGACATGGTCCGTCTGGTTTCGCTATCTAAGGATTCATTTGCTCATTCCCTTGCCTGGAATTCATGTCGCGTATTGCGCTTATTATGTTAGCATCTTGTAGGTTTTGTCTGCTTTTTGATCGTTTGGTCTTATCCTTGTAGAGTTTGTCGTTAGCTAGTGTTGTGCGAGTTCGGGAGGAAAAATTGCGCAATTATCAAGATAAGCTGCGAAAAGAGGCTGCTCGGCTGAAAGAAGAGAAGCTTCATCTTACTCAAGAGAAAGAAAAGGCCAACGTGGAGCTGATGCAAGTTCAGGGAAAGCTTGCGGACAAGATAAAAGAATTTACGATCCTTGAAGAGAAGTATTCTACTGAGGTGAAGACTGGTGGTCAATTTCTTGACTCTGAGGCAGGCAATAATCTTTTGAAAAGTACTAAGGAGAAAGGCATTCAGAATTTCAAAGCATCCTCTACATTTCGAGAGGGAGTACTAGATCGTGCCATGATCATACATGATGAGGTAGTGCTAGAATGTCGAAACCAACTGAGGAAGAAACTTGTGCCTAAAGAGATAGTGATGATGATTGAGCCTAGCGTCTTGGAGGTGGGCAGAGGCTCCGCGTTTGATGTCCCTTTGGACAATACTGAGATGATTGAAGCCTTGGAGCTCCACCCTGCTGAGGAGGAAACATAGCGTTAAGTTGAATTTATTATTACTCCTTAGAGTTGTTTATTTTAATTTGTTATTTATCGTAATATCTTTTATTGTGCTTTCGCATGAATTAGATTATCATTTCATTTGCGCCCCAAGGCCGCGGTACTTTCATATTTGCTAACTTCATATATGATTTATTTCATATTGTGCGACATTTGGTAGCTTTGTTTGTGGTTACGTAATGCTTGCTTTCATGTGTACTTGGGAAGTGATCAATCTCCCAAGATTTTGTCTCAAGAGGAAGTCCTAAACCCCCATTAAGGGTGGTGAGGTATCCCGGGACTTGTTTCATCGTTGATCTTCTCTAGAGCCGTCAAATCGACAATCCCACGGGGTTGGCCAAATTCCCTTTTTTTTTTTGAGAGCCTTCGACGACTACATGATAGGTGATGATATAAGCATACGTATTCGGAGTATCTCGCTTGAAAAAAAAAGTCCTTGCTAACATTGGAGAATAACTGACAATCTTATTGAATACTGTAACGGTGAAGATACATGGGCAAAATGATGACACAGGAAACAACAAAACATAAACTATTATTTTCTTTTTCAACTATGCCCCTCTATGCATAAAACTTCTTCAGATTTGCTACATTCCATGGCAGAGGTAGTACTTTCCCATTTTGGTGTTGGAGGCGATAAATTCCCGTCTTGATTATCTCTACCACTTTATAAGAGCCTTTCCACTTTGGATCAAGTTTTCCGACGGGGTGCAAGACATCAGCTTTTCTCATCACAAGGTCTTCTACTTGGAAGGATCTTGGATTTACTCGGTTATTGTAAACCTTAGCCATGCGTGCCCTATACCTCTCTACCCGGATGGATGTTTTCTCTCGAAGTTCGTCGATTAAATCCAAGGAGGCTCGAAGTGAATGATCGTTATCAAGCTGCTTGTACTGTTTCACCCTCAATGAAGTTTCTCCTATCTCAGCGCGGGCTACAGCTTCAATACCGTAAGCTAGGTTGAAAGGTGATTCCCCTGTCGACGTGCGTGTTGTAGTTCGGTACGCCCATAATGCGCTCGATAATTCTTCCATCCAGTTTCCTTTATCGTTGCCGAGACGGGTCTTCAGATGCTACAAGATAGTTCGGTTAGTTACCTCTGTTTGCCCATTGGCTTGTGGGTTGCCGACCGACGTAAATAGTTGTTTGATAGAAAGACCTGACACCACTCCTTTAATTTTGCTCCAGAGAACTGGGTGTCGTTGTCCGAGATCAGTGCTCGGGGAATCCCAAACCTGCACAGTATGTTTTTCCACAGGAAACCTATGACGTCTTTCTCCGAAATTTTCGCCAATGGCTCCGCTTCAACCCACTTCGTGAAATAATCTACGGCAACTATGAGAAATTTCCTCTGTCTCGTAGCTAGGGGAAAGGTCCCACCAGGTCTATTCCCCACTGGGCAAAAGGCAGGGGTCTTCCAAGTGGTTGTAACAACGTTGCGGGTTGGTGATAGAGATTGGCGTGCTCTTGGCAAGATCGACACCGTCTAACCAATTCCATGGCATCTTTCATCATGGTTGGCCAAAAATAACCTTGTCGTAAGGTTTTGGCAGCCAATGCTTTCCCTCCCAAGTGGTTTCCACAGATTCCTTCGTGGATCTCGCAGAGGACATAGTCTGCCTTGCTCGGAATGAGACACTTCAAGAAAAGCTGAGAGTAGCCTCGCTTATAAACCTCTCCATCTATAATTGTGAATCGCGCAGCTCTTATCCTCAGCTTACGTGCAGCGGCGGGATCTCGAGGGAGATCGTCACGCATTAAATAGTTAACAATTTCTTCTTTCCAACTTGGTTCTTCTTCTTTTACGCAAAAGATGTTAAAGCCGGCCTTCTCTGCCTCCTTCTTACTGATTGTCAGGAAATTTATCGTTCTGTTGTCTATGTTAGTCCAGGAACTGGCTATCTTGGCCAGACGGTCTGCCACTTCATTATTTGCCTTGGGCACTTTCTTTATCTCATAGATCTCCAGTAAAGCGAGTAATTCGTTATCTCGGGACACATATTGGTTCATTTTTTCCTCTTTGGCTTCGTAAGTTCCATTGAGTTGGTTAACGACTAGCTGGGAATCACTGTGCACCACCAGACTTCTTGCTCCTGCCGACAGGGCCAACTTAATTCCTGCAACGAGTGCTTCATATTCGGCCTCATTATTTGACGCGAGAAATTGAAATTTGATGGAATACATCAATTTATCACCTTGAGGGCTTTCTACGCGGACCTCGGCTCCACTCCCGTGCGAAGTTGAGGATCCATCGACATGGACAACCCAAGTCGGGACGGAGCATTCTGCCTCATCAGTGGTCATTTCAACAAGAAAATCTG
The DNA here is from genome assembly GCF_012295235.1 of Primulina huaijiensis. Classification (NCBI taxonomy): domain Eukaryota; kingdom Viridiplantae; phylum Streptophyta; class Magnoliopsida; order Lamiales; family Gesneriaceae; genus Primulina; species Primulina huaijiensis. The sequence goes on from NC_133306.1 coordinate 7,456,683, forward strand.
TGAGAACTTGTGCTTTAATAGCTGGGTGATGTTTAAACTCAAGTCCGAATTCGCTCAGCTCAACGGCCCACTTAACCATTCGGCCGGACGCCTCTGGACTAGACATCACTTGCTTTAGAAGGTGATTGGTGTGCCCCACCACTTGGTGACATAGCAAATATGGGCGTAATTATCTTGCGTCAATTACTAAGGCAAGTGCTAATTTCTCAATGTTGTTATATAAGAGTTCGGCTCCATGTAAGGTCCGACTGATGTAATACACATGTTTATGCTCTCTTTCTTCATTCCCCATGAGTATAGGGATAACCACTTCAGGTGAGACCGCTAAATAAAGCATCAATGTGTCCCCAAATCGGGGTTTTGCTAGGAGTGACGGTGTGGTTAAATACTTCTTTAAGTCTTCGAATTCTTGCAGACATTCTTCGGTCCACTTGAATCTCTTTCCTTGTCTTAAAACTTTGAAGAAAGGCAGGCCTTCGTCTGCAGATCTAGAGATGAAACAGTTTAAAGCAGTCATCCTTCCAGTTAATTCTTGTACTCCTTTCACACTCCGTGGGGGAGTCATGCTTAAAATTGCCTTTATCTTTTCGGGGTTTGCCTCTATTCTTCTTTGTGAAACCATGAATCCAAGGAACTTGCCACCTTGTACACCAAAAGAACATTTTTCTGGATTTAGCTTCATGCAATACTTTCGTAATATTTCAAAGCATTCTTCCAAGTCCTCCACATGCTTGATCGCTCGGACACTTTTTACAAGCATGTCATCAATGTACACCTCCATGTTCTTCCCAATCAAGTTTTCAAACATCTTGTTCATCAATTGCTGATATGTTGCTCCCGCGTTCTTGAGTCCGAATGGCGTTACTTCATAGCAATAGATCCCTCGATCAGTTTATTTTTGTCTGGGCCAAAAGATATCTTTTTCTGCTTAATTGGTTTCATTCGTGGATCCACATTAAGATGATGAAGTGCGTATTCTGGAGGTATCCCTGGTAATGGCTCTTCACCCCAGGCAAATGCATCAACATTGCGCCGCAGAAAAATTGTCAAAGTGTTCTCCACTTTTGTAGGCGGCTCTGACCCAATCTTGAGGGTTTTTCTTGGATCTTCATGAACTACTTCGACATGTTTGAGGCTTCTGTTGCGGTAATCCTTTCTCTGTCATTTGATTCTCCATCCACGAGATGTATTCCATTTTCATTTGAAACTTGCTCAAGTTTTTGTTTCTTTCCTTTCAGGGAATCTATGTCGGGTACTTGTCTTATTCGAGTCTCCATTGCATTTAGCAAAATAGACGCATGACATTCTCTTGCTAGTCTGCTATCTCCGACCGCCTCTCCTGCCCCTTATAGAGTCGGGAATTTTAGCTTCATGTGGTATGTGGATGCAATGGCGTGAAACAGATTGAGGCTTGGACGGCAAAGGATCACGTTGTAAACCGATGGGGCTTTCACCACTAAGAACTTTACCATTTTCGTGCTCCGCCACGGGTAAAATCCCAAGGATATGGGTAAAGAGATTTCTCCAATTGCTTCAACTATTTCTCCGGCAAAACCGACGAGGGGAGTATTCACTTGCGTTAGTTGTGCATTACTCATACCCAACTTTTTGAATGCCCCATGAAAAATGATATCTGCAGAGCTTCCTGAGTCCACCAATATTTTCTTTACCCAAAAATTATAAATCGTGGCAGAAATGATTAAGGCTTCATTGTGTTCCTCTCGAGAGGTTTCCAAGTCCTCTTCTCCAAAAAACACTTCTTCATCTTTCATTGATATCTCGTTAATCGACTGAGTTACAGCTAAGCGTGAGGATCAAATTTTGATCACTTCTGGCAGCACGTGCGAGATTTTTTCTTGTTTTGTTTGAATCACCAAAGGCGGGCCTCCCCAATTATAACAGATATTATGCCTCCTGTGGGCATGTTCTCCTCCCTCTGCTCGGGTTTTTTGCCCCTCTCGACCCGTTCTTGCTGCTGCTCACTTGGACGGTTGTCATCAGGACGCTTGTTGCCTCTCTGCTGACTGTGGAATCTATTCACATAGTCACCTAAATATCCTCGTTTGATCAACTTTTCTATCTCGGCCCGAAGGCTGAAACAATCCTCAGTGGAATTATCTTTATCTTTGTGGAATCGGCAGTATTTGTCATATCTCTGACGTTTAGGATTTTCTTTCATCGGGCGCGGGAGTTGCATTAAACCTTGCTGCTCTGCTACTACCAGTATGTCTGACAAGCATTCCTTTAAGGGAGTGTACTGGAGTCTCGGACTTTGGGCAGTTCGTTTTTCCTCCCTCTTTATCCCTTCCGGTCTCTCTTCTTCCCTTCTTCTTTTCCCTAAGTACCGTGGTTCGATGACCTCTTCAATGCGTATATGTTTTTCGGCTCTTTCTAACAATTCCTCAAGAGTGTTTGGAGACTTTCCAGCTATAGATTCCTTGATTTTTCGATGGTGGAGGTTTTGTTGCATTATTCCAGCTAACAGGTCATGGTTAACATGGGGAACTTCATGCACAACTTGTGTGAACCGTTGTACATATTCTCTCAGGCATTCCCATTCCTTCTGAATTATTGTAAATAAATAAGCCGTTGTTTTTGGGTATTTCTTGTTGATAGAGAACTCATGGAGAAAACGCTGAGTTAGTTGCTCCAAGCTATATATGGTTCCTGGAGAAAGCTTATTGAACCAAGTATGTGCACAACCAGATAGCGTAGTTCGGAAGATTTTGCATTAAGCGGACTCACTAATATCGTATAAATCTGCCTTCGCATAGAATTTGTCGAGATGATCTTGTGGGTCGCCCATTCCCTCGTACTCTGGCAAGTTGGGTATTTTCATTGCCACTGGTACCGACTCAGCTAAGACGGCAGTGGTAAAAGGGCTGCGCCGAGAAGGTAAAACGCCAATCGGCTGTCTTGTTCATTCAAAGTGTGAGATCCTCGTGTGTAAGTGTGGAGCGAAATACTTTCTCTCCGTGGAGGAGGGCGATGTGTACCGACATCTGATTCATCTTCCTTGCACGTTTCACCATTGCGCCTTGTCGTCTTGCTGGGGTCATGGGAAGTCGAACGGTCTTTGGGATTGTTTCACTAGTATCAGTACGTGGATGATGTGCGAGTATCTGGGCCACTGCTTCAGCTGCTGCGCGAGTGGCTATCTCTTCCATCATGGTTTTCAGCGCTTCTTGGGTGATGAGCATTTCTGAATGCGAAGGAATAATAGGCGGGTGTCCCTCACCCCTAACGTTGCGAGAGGTGTGCCAACGAGTGTGCATCCTCGAGTGATGAAGTGATTGTGTTCCCACAGACGACGCCAAGCTGATGCAGCTGAAATAAATGAGTTGCGTAGACTGTGCACGCGAGATCCGACTGGTTAGTAATGAGCTCACTTGGTTGGTAAACGGATCCACGTAAACAATATACAGTTAATTTGCGGGGCATCACCTGCATCACGAACACTCGTTAAGTGGGCGTCAGGAGGGTTCCCGACGTAGACACTCCGATGCTGAAGTCATTAAGAAGTTCAAAGAAAACTTAGAGAACTAGAGAATTTTTATAAAAATGAGAGCATACCTTGAATTGTCCGGAAACTCTTATATTTATAGATTTTTAAAAGCGTCTAATGAGCTTGGGATTCTGCAAGCATAATCAATATTTTGGACCTTAATAGTGCTAAACCCAATTGATTTTATTAACCCAACAAATAATTGGTCTTATACACATCCAATATTTTTAGCACTTAAAGAACTATCTATGAGATTGTGGAAAAACCATTCATACGACAAGAACGTAATGTGATGCATCATGTAATTGGCATTGTGAAATGACATCCTTTATTCTCTATTTGAATACCGATGTTCTATATAGGGATGACAATTTTTCCTGCGTGTTTGGTGCCCTTCGGGGAAAACCTGAAATAGGATTGGTTTGGGGATTTTTCAAATTTCCGAAGCAAATCGAGGACATGTTCTAGAACCAGACCTGAGACCTCTGATAATAATATCATTATTACTAATAATAATAATGATTTTTCCTAATAATTAACAAAAAAGAAAACTCAAATTCATAACATTCAAATCTCATTCGTGATCCAACTCGTCACTTAATGATAATTATTTGGTTTCATCTTTTTTCTTTACTAAAACAATGAATTACAAAAGTTTGTGTTGTTTAAGTAATATCAATATTTATATATGTAATTAGATTATTGCATCAATATTCTTTAAGTGAATTCAAAGATTTTTTTGGCCAATTCAAGCGATATTTGAAGTGGTTTGCGTATATTTGAAGTTAATTCAATGCTAAATTATTGTGTCAGTCAGTTTTATTAGGTTTATCAATATTTTATACATGTGTATTTAAACTCAAAAGAGCTTAATATATGAGATCGATCTATATTCTAAATCTTCCCTCACCATAATTAGATAATTATGTTTCAACTGAATTAGTCGAGCTATAGTACCAGACTGGAAGTTAGAATTGTTCATCTTTGAGTTTCAATGAAAATATCAGTAGCATTCGATTTATTTGGCTCTTTTGCCTTATACTAGCATTCCACCAATTACTTGTTTCAGATGCAAGCTGCATTTGGAGCTAATAAGAGGGTGGTTTAATAGTATCTTTGCAACAGTAATAGATGATTTTTTGATTTGGATTTGCAATGGCTTCATTTGCTTAAAAGCATGTTGAGAGAAACTGAATTACCCGATTCTTGATCAGTATTCAATCATATGCTTGGAAATAATTTCAGCCCATATTCCTCCATTTACTGCTATTGTTGGCCCCATCTCCCATAATCTCAAGCTTTTAAAACTAGTGATTTCTAACTGAAGCTGCTTATTCTTTTGTGTTTATTGGACAGAGAGAATCTAAGGAGGGTATACTAAATGCCTTGTCATTGTACTAAATGCCTTGTCATTGTACATGTGTGATAGTGGTTGTCATTACGGTTAAATTTACGTAAGTTTAGACTTCAGAAAATGAAGGGAAAAAAATCTGCCCATGGATCCGTAAGAAAAATAAAAACGCGATAATGAAGGATTTCATTATAACTACAGCCAAAAAACGATGTTATTCTGGACTGGAAATGGAGGACAATAAAACAAAGGTAAACTAGATCACCATAACTTGCCTACAACACACTGTCATCGCCTAGCAGACTGGTTTTTTAGACGAATCTTGTCGTCATTAGATTATGCCAATGCCCTACTCAATTTCTGGGATGCACGGCAGCCAACGGCTTCAATGGAAGCAGAAATAACATCATTTAGAATGATTTCTTTTCGTAAGAGACCAATCCATGAATTCCACCTTCAACTTGTGCGGCTCCAGTCCTTACCTGAACAAGCAAAAAGAAACATTAAGTTTAACAAGGTTCGCAAACCATGAGTTATACATATACCTCTCAGTGACACGAGAGAATTTATCATAGATATCAAGAAAAATCCTCACTCGGCCAAAGTTTGCGACATAAATTTCGTGGAACAGCTAAAATCAATTCAAAGGATTAAACAAACCTCTAGCCTCAGCACACCGGATCTAAGCAGGTCATGCGCAGATTGCAGGGAGGAAGTACCAAGATCCTGAAAACCCTGCTTCACCGCCTGCATGGTATAGGGTATGAACTTCAATACAGAACCTTTATCTGCAACAGCACCAACAACTCCTTGGGCAATCTTCAACTTAGCTTTATCACCCAGGTATCGAGCATCGCTTCCCTTTGTCATTGCTTCAAGGGATCCCATGCCTCGATACTTTTTGACTCGGCGGCCACCCTGTACTTGTAAAATGCTGACATTGTTAACAGATATACATACAATATTTGTGCGTACCAAATGTTCTATGGGCAATTAAAATCAGGGAGAAAAAAATCAGAGTGAAAAGGAGTAGCACATGATTATGATTTATGAAAATCCTGTCAAACTAACCATCACAAGAAATTTTAAGAAAGAATATGAATCACATTTGGAAAATATATCAAAGATAAGTTATAGCTAAGGGTGTAAACGAACCGAGCGATTCGAAATATATTCGATTCGAATCCGAGCTTATCGAATTCAAGCCGAACTCGAACATATTCGAAATTTTTCGAGCCGAACTCGAGCTCAAATTATTTTGTTCGATAATTCGCGAGCTGCTCGCGATCTTTGATATTATATATTAAATAAATAAATTTCATACATTTTGAATACTTATTTTCGAGCAATATTTCGCAAATATGTTCGAATTTTTCGAGCCGAACTCGAGCTTTCATTCGAACCGAATATGAGCAAAAATTTTCAAACTTAATAGAACTAATTCGAGCTGAAATCGGTATATTCGACTAGATTCGATTCGTTTACGCCCCTAGTTATAGCTCCTAATTGCAGAGACAACGATTATGCAAACATCGTTGAACTTGTTTTTTTCTGGTCCTTTGGACTTCTTTTAATTATATATATAGCAATATTTTCGTTAGATAAAAATTGAAAAAGCATAAGAGAAATGAGCACATAAAAGTTCAGACTTAGGAACAAGAAAAGTTAAAATTAATACTAAAGTTCGTGATAACCTGATACTCATAAGTTCCAGGAGCTTCATTGCTCCCCGCTAAAAAGCTCCCCATCATTACAGTAGATGCTCCAAGGGTTAAAGCTTTAACAATATGCCCAGAATTTGAGATGCCACCATCAGCGATCACAGGCACACCATTCTCTGCAGCAAGTGATGCAACCTTGTAGACAGCCGTAGCCTGAAAATAAATTTACACTCCAATTCACATCTCAAGAGAAGTAAAACACTAAATTCTTTCCAATCCTAAAAGTCAGATAAATTACCATTCAAATAACATTTGCATGATACACTATCAGTTCTAGATAAATTTTTATTCAATATATATTTTTCAGCTGGTTTGTTTTATTAGCAATGCCTAGTCTGTAAGGATTTATTAGTACCTCTGAAAAAATTTGGCTTCTAAAAACAGTTTTATAGCATAAAAATTGTTTCTTTCAGTGTTGATATTTAATATCAAGAAAAGGCCAGAGTGGCAAAACCAACCAGCAGTATCAGCTTTATTCATGCGGGGCTACCATATCCAATACGCTCAATTCAAAGGTGTTTGTATCGTTACCTGTCCGCGACCAACAGCGCATACTTCTTGAGTGGTACAAATCGAACCCGATCCCATTCCAACTCTGAGACCATCCACACCAGCCTGAATCAAGTTTTGTGCTTGGTAAGTAGTAACCACATTCCCACCAATCAAATCCACCTCGGGGTACATCTTCTTGGCATACTTTATCATCTCAATTTGATAAATCGAATTCCCTTGAGAACTATCAAGCACCACCACATTCACCCCTGCCTTCACCAAATGCTCCAATCTCTCTTTATCCGATTCCCTAGTCCCAATTGAAGCACCAACCAGAAACTCTCCATCGGAGCCCAGAGAAGGCAACCCCAACTTTGGAAATCCCCTGATCCTCTCGATGTCATGACTAGTGACTAAATTAACGATTCCTTCTCCCTTTTCCCCATCACCTCTCACCAACGGTACAAATTCGAGCTCATTTTTTGCTAAATATCCTGCAACATCCTCGAAACTGTAATTAGCTGGAAGTGAGACAGAATTTTTTTTCATGTAGTCCAAAATCCTTGTTTCTTTATCAGCTAATCTATCCCAGTCAGACTTCTGAACCGTTCCCAAAAATTTCGAATTTTGAGCCCCCGACTCCGTCACGAAAATGCAAGGAGCGGAAAGAAACTCCTCCTCCGACAGAATCAAATCTGCCGGTGATTTAAAGACAAGATCATGATTGAATGGGATTTTGTGCGACTTCGCGAGGTGAACCAGGGATGCTTGGTGGGAGGCCGCGTTGTTGGAATGGATAAAACCGATGGCGCCAAGAGAAGCCATGGCAGCAGCCATGGATGACTCGGTTACAGTGTCCATCGGAGAGGCCACGCAGGGGGTGGCGAGAGCCACGTGGCGGCTGAGCTTGGTGGAGAGAGAAACTGCGTCAGTTGGGAAATCGATGTAGTGCGGTAGAAAGATTACGTCGTCGTATGTGTAGGAGTAGCCCTGGTTGAAAAGCCTCGCCGCCGGGAAGCCGTCGTCATGTACGTGATCTCCGTCCATCCGCCGCCGAACGATAAAGAGGAAAGATTTAATTATAAAAAAAATAACTAGGGCACTTCGCCGAGGTAGCGACATGGGGGAGATTGGAGGGAAATATACAAAAAATATGATGACGTGGCTACTTTTCATTGGTGGTTCTGGATATGAATCATAAATTAAAGGTTAGGCGATACCTGGTGCGTTTGCAAAACGAAGTAAAAGGACATTTGCCCTTCTTCTTCTTATTTTTTTTACATCGAAATGGTCAAATGGACTTAGTCTCCATTATTTGTAAAATAAAAATTAAAAAAAAAACCTACAGTAGAGTGTGATATTTTAGATTTCGGTGAATTTTAATGTCATTTTTGTCAAAATTATATAATTAAATGTAGGGACGTCAATGGGTCCGGGTTTTACCCAGACCCACAATAGACCCACCCCATCTGGGACGGGTTTGGGCATACTAAATGGGTCATGGAGCAGGTCTCGGGTCTAATTTTTCAGACTCATCTGGGTATGGGGCGGGTCATGGGTCCTATAATACCCGCCACATACCCTTCCCATATATGTGGATATAAATTGATATGCTCGCGAAGATGGTTGTGGGGTGAGATGGAAGATAAATAAATCACAGTTTTATTTTGTTATTGTACTTTCATTTTAATTTTGTTACTATACTTTCTCTCTTTAAATTATATTTTTTTACGGTTTTAAATTACAATTTTATTTTTTCAATGTATTTTCTCTATTTAATTTTGTAGGTAATTATTCAAGTAATTTACCAACTTGTCCTACCATTCTTGATGAAGAAGATGATGATCATGAAAAATGTGTCTAAAATATTGCTTACTCGCTGATTTTACATTAATCTGTTTAAGTTCTGATGAGTTATTTTTGGGGATGACAAGACTTTTTTTGGAGAGCTAGTAACTTTTTTATTTTAATGTAATTCATTACGTCGTGAAAATACTTTGTTTGTTATTATTAAGTGTGGTCGAAGACATGAATTAGTTTTCTATTGTGTTTTATTTAGAGACTTGTTTGTTTCATAATTCAGTCATGTGATAAGAAGATTACAGTTTTCATTTAAAAAAAATTCGGGTATAACGGGTCTCGCGGGTCTACCCGACCTCATTTCGTATTTGGGGTGGGGTGGGTCCGAAGAATATTTAAAAGGGGTGGGGCGGGTAATGGGTCAAAGTTTTTTTCAAGGGACGGGTCTTGGGTTTAGTCATACCAGTCTCATACCCGCCCCATTGACATCTCTAATTAAATGTGAAAAAAAAATAATTATTGGGTTCCAATGCATAATTTATTTTTTAAAATATTTTTTTCTTATTAATAATAATTTGTTAAATATTTGATTAAGAGTTTTGTCTTTGTAGACTTTTATAAATAACAACTCTATATGTGATTTGATATGTTTAACAATGATTATTTTTTTATAAACTCCATCTTACCATGATTTGTAGATATCTAATCAATTAAACAGTTCTAGGGAAAATCATGCCTATAAATATGAAGATCATATGCTACACAAAAAGCGGAGATTGAGAGAAATACTCAGAGAGAGAAAAATTAAGTTTTACAGTGCTACCGTTTGAAGAATACGGTAATTTATAACGGTATTGTCGTGGTTGTTGGAGATATATGAAGAAAACACTTGTGAAAGTATTGATTCAATATTTTGTTTTGTTGATCCATTTTTTGGCACATAGTTTTTGCATTCTTTGGTTATTTTATTGTTTTTTTTAATGCAATTTGATTCTTTAACTTGTTAGGGAAGATAGTTTTTCGTCTAATGAATAGTATTGATTTTGTAAAATCAATTTGTTATTCTAGTGATTTTAGTTATTATTTTGACCTGAGACATCACACAAATATTTATACTTATGCATAATTATTTTTGAGTTATTTTTATTAATTTAAGTTATTTATTTGTGTGTTTTATTATTATGTTGCATGTTGTCATTAGATGTAACAACAGACAATATTGATATCTGATACACACAACGTTTTTACCGTTCATGTTAAACAAAATCCCCTTACAAGTGGTATCAGAACAGTCACTTGACTATATTAAGTGAGATTCTGGTTTTTTTGTTTAATATGTACAAATTTATGGACCCGTCGCTTATAAACATTGCACTACGACCACCTGTCTTGGATGGATCCAACTGTAGTTTATGGAAGGTCGAGATCATAATATATATTACGTGCATAGATGAGAGAGCATGACAACAAGTTGTCAGCGGTTGGACTCCACCGAGAAGAGTAGATGAAGGTGGTGACAGTCTGTCAAAGCCAGAAAGTGAATGGATAACTTATGAATTCTAAGTTTCGAACCATAATTCAAAGGCTTTAAATATCATCTTCACATCAGACGATCTAAATATGTTCAGTTTAATTACCAACTGTATTACTACTAAGGATGCATGATAAATCTTTCAAAAACATTGTGAAGGATCTTAAAGTGTGCGAATAACAAAGTTGAGGATAATTGCATCAAAATTCAAAAATTTGAGAATGGAAGAGACTGAAACAATCACAGAATATGATCGACGCTTGAGAGAGATAGCCAATGAAGCATTCAACCTTGGTGATCCAATTTCAAACGAACGACTGGTTAGCAACGTCTTACGATCACTACTTGAACACTTCAATATCAAGATTTGTGTGATTGATAAAGCTCGAGAAACATCTCAACTGTAACTCCCGAAATCAGTCCACGTAGACTGCATGCATGAAAATTATTAAATTACTAAAATATTTTAATTAAATGATTTTGGTGCATGAATGATATATTTTGAGTGACTAAATGATTAATTGTGTAATTTTGCTCGATTGCATTATTTAAAGATTTTCAGACGAATAACGATGGTTGGCCGGGGACGGAGGATCGGAGACGATTAAGGTGTTAAAGATTTAAAAGCTAAATTTTTATTTTTAGTTAAGAAAATAGTTGTTTTAAATATTTTAAGAATTATTGTATTTTAAGGTCAAGTTTAAATTAATTAGCGAGAGCAAGGAATTTTATGTATTTCACAAAGGATTTTGGAAATAGGTATTTTTAAATTTTTTAATTTGAGGTCTAATGATTTTACAAATCTTAATGGGCCTAATTAATTATTTAAAAATAGGGTTAATTGAGCCCATTAATTAAGTGTTTAGGAAATCTTTTAAATTCTTTTTAAAAGAGTAATAGCACACACACGAAACACACACATACACTTCACGTAAATTGAAGAGGGAAAGGAAAGTGGCCGAAATTTGGGAAGGTTTGCAAAGGAGATTTCAAATTTTTTTCTCTATCGTTCTTCGACTTTCTTTCTCGTTCTTCCTTCCAACAATGATCATCTGACTCCATTGTATCCCAAGATGAGTTTTTGGTGGGGTTTTGACAAGAAAAAATGGTAGAAAAAATAGAAATCGTCCTCCGTTCGTCACCGAAGTTCCACCGCTTCGGTATTCGTATTTCGAGCGTTTTAAACACAAAGACACGCCTTAATCTTCCTTTACTCATCGTTCATACTATATTTTGTGTATTTATACATGTTTGCATGAAGAATATGATACTATTCTTTTTCTTTTCGTTTTTATGGTGTATTCATGATAAAACTTGAGTTTTCATGCTTTTAAATTCATGGTATTGATGCACAAAGGGGCTGCCAAGGTAGGGATATTAGATGGGACATTTTTCAGTACGTTTAAGGGTTCATAGAGGCATGGCTAAGGATTGGACAAGATGGGAAAATAGGCTAAACGAAAATTCGGGTTTCAAAACAATCTAGGGCACGGTTTGGGTTCCTAGAAAGGCAAGCCAGAGGGCTGCGATTGGGACGTGTACAGGGGTCCTAAGAGGGTATAGTCATGGTCCTAGATGGGTTGAAGGAAGGCTGGTGCAAGGAGGAAGGCTTTAGGTTTGAAGCTTAGTCGCGCTAGCCTTGTAGAGCAGGGGTTTGGCACAGGTTTATGGTTGCAAGTGCATGGGCTATAGAGGCTAGTCCAACATCTTGTTAAGGGTTTGGTCTAGGTCCTAGGAGGGTTGGTCAGGGTCTGGTCCACTCGGTTAGGGTCTAGGGTCGAAGGAATTTATGGTTGGTTGTGGTTAGGGTTTTCGAAATACGGGAAAAAAATTCCAACGGTCGCCTATTCTTTTCCGAGGGTCTTAAATGACTTGATTTGGGTTGAATATGGTATGGTTAGGTGTGAATAAGCTATGGTTCAAGTTTGGTAAAGTTTCAAGTCGATTCGGGTTAAAATCGGGACGTAGGTTCAAGTTTTAAAACGAATTGGGAATTTAGTCGAAGAACTTAAGTTTACGTCTAAGAAATGTTTATGGGTGTATTTTAAAGTGTTATGTTAAGTTTGGATGGATTCGGGTCGTCTTTTTAAGGTCTAAAGGTAAATTGAGAAAGTTACGGTTTCAAGGGCAAAACGGTCATTTTACACCAAAAAATGTTAGACGTCATGGCAGTTCCCTGAATTCTGTAATGAATGTTAAAATGTTTACTTTGAAAGTTTATGAAATTTTATGATGGAAAAACGATAATGCTAAAAGACGTGTTGCATGCTTGGTTTAAAAGAAAAATAATATCTATGCATGAATGTTTATAAGTAATGAAAATAATGAAAAGTTGAAGGAGGTGACTTGATTGTAACTAATACGATGATATGATGATATGCAAGGCCAATGCTCGGTTGATGGGTGAGAGTGTCACTGTTGTCCCCGCCGCCTGGTACCATGGTTATACGTAGATGGATCCATCGACTTACAGCTGATACAAACTTCACAATTAATTATCTGAATTCAATATAAGGGAAACGTATAAGTATATGATGAAAGAAAAATTATATGATGAAAGAAAAAGGTTTAAAGTTTATACATATTCATGAAAAGCTATTTTATTAAAAGTATTTTCACTGTTGCATGTGAATGTACATGTATTACTTGCTATCATGGTTAAGGTTTGATAAGTCATTAGATTCACTAGGTGTGATCGATACAAGTGACCATTATTTTGATGATGTTTGAGGACCTGATGGTTGAACTAGCTGGACTGATAGTGCACATAACCCGAGGACCTTTGCTAGTTTTTCCGCATTAGTTCGATTTTAAAGATTTTATGACGTTTATGAATTTTTTAATCTTTTGAGTGGGTTTTGAGAGGATTTAAGAGTTTATGTTTTATTTTGAAAATTGCTAGTTTTAGGTTTTGGTTTAACGATTTACGATTTCATGTTTTGAATTGCATTCTTTTGGATTTTCAAATAATAGGTTAGTTGGTTAATTTTTAAATGGTGCAAAGTATATTTCAAATATATATGTATGTACTTTTCGGCTGAATGGAATGGTAGGAAAAAAAAAATTTATAGTATATTTTAAAGAAAAACGAGTATTAGACGTTTCAGTTGGTATCAGAAACAAAGATCCCGTAAGGGTTGTGTCACCGCCAATTCCAGAAAGCTCAAGAAGTCAAGCTTCAAGTTTGTGAGTTTTACTGCTTTAAATTTTTTATGCATAATTTTTTTTAAATGCTTTTATGATATATAAATTTTGAGGTTAAATGCTTTTTTAATTTAAATGCATGTTGGTTACGTAGTTTGGACGATGTGTACAACCATATCTCTGAGACGTGTTATTCACAGGCATGGGGAAGAGGAGAGACATGAGGAGAAGTTTGTTTTGCATATCTCGAATTCTGCACTACCTAGGATTAAGTTGAGGCGAAGTGAATTTGATGATTTAGAACTGCATATTTCGAATTTTATATTGTGTAGGAGGAGAATTTCGAACTTGATAGTTATGAGTTGAATTTTAAGGAATAACTTGCTAATATGGGAGACTAGGAGGGCTAAAATGCGAAAATTTGGGGCTAAATTTGAGAACTTTTTTTGGGTCTTGATTGCAAAATTTAGGAAATTATAGGTTCATTTTAGTAATTTTCGAAAGTTATGGGAGCCGTTTTGCATTAAATTCGGTAGTTTGAAGGGCTAGGAATGCGATAATTTAGGCTTAATTGGATAATCTGAGAACTTTGGAATTTAGATTGCATTTTTAAGAGAAATAAAAGGTTCTAATTGAATGTAGTCGGAAAGAAAATTACCAATTAAGAGTTGCATAAGGAATTATGATTGAAGAAGTTCGATCGATATGTAAGTATGGGGATATCCTAAGAGGAACGAGAAAAGATTGGTATTAGCGATTTTGATGAGAAAGTAAGATTTGTCAAATTAATAATTTGACTGATGAAGAGCCCAACTGACCAGTTCAACTGAATCAGTGAAATCAGTTCAGCTGACGAGCCAACTAATTTCACCACACATGTTCAAGACTAGTTCAACTGACCAGTTCAGAGCATCAGTTAGGAGCCGACCAGTTTGCAGAACACGGCAAGCTTATCTAAGTGGAATCCAGCTATGCACAAGGGTATAAAAGCAATTGTCCGGTCAAAGGACAATAATGAACATTACATCAGAGCTTAAAGTCGAGACGTTCCAGAATGGCTATCAGAAAGGACAAGACACAAATATCAAGGAACGGATTCAAACTGCAACATGCATATTTGATGAGTCTTGATGAACGGTCACAAAGCCTCTATAAATACAAGATCAAGATCATCAACAAAAATTGTGTGAAGATCAGAAAAGCAGAGAAAAATAGGAAATGTTATCAGCTTAGTTAGAGGCATAATTCTCTCAGTGTGTGAGAAAACTTTCGTGTTACATTCATAGATCAGTTCTCACACACGCACACACCATCACTCACATATACACAGAGAATCGAGCTTATCAATTAGTTGAGAGAGTCTTGCACAAAGACGTAAAACTTGTGCATGTAGTCTTTGACACATAGACATTAAACAAGTGTTGGCTGGAAGGTGCTGCCTTCAGTCTAGTTAGGAGTTCAGTTAGGTAGTAGTGTAAGTCCTAAGCTGAGTGAGTTTGTTCAAAGTGTTGTATAAATCAAAGTTTTCTAGTGGATCTTACCCGGGGTGGTATAAAGGGTGACGTAGGAGCAATTGAAATCTCCAAACATCCATAAACATATCTTGGGTATTTAACTGTTTAAAGTTTTTTTAACCTACTCGATCAGTTCGAGCTAATATCAGTTCAGTTCTCACCATAAATGAACTGATACAAGCAAGAACTGATTCCTCTTATTTCAGTTAATCAATTTACACAAGCTAAAAGTTTTAAATTGATCAGCTTTCTTAACGAAGGATTATTTCAAGTGTTTTCCGCTTGGTTTAAAACCAAACTCAATTTAATTCATCATTGGTTATATTCTTAGAACACGAGCTATTGCAGCTCATTGAGAATATTATGTTTGAAGCACCTCATAGGTGCCTAGAACCGATCACATCATTTTTAATTTATTTGAAGTGTTTTATTTTATTCATTAATTAATTGTACTTTTAATATTTATAATAAACACCAAATGAAAATAATGAACAAGGACATGACCAAAAAAACACATAACACAATTTATTACAAATACTTATTATCGATTTAATTTAATTTGATAAACATGCGACATTTTTTGACACAGAAAAATAGACAATACTAAATAACATACCGCCAACAAATAAAAAAACGCAAACAATACAAATAAACACATTTTTAGTTCATTGCAATCATGAAAATACACTAATATTTCGGAATTTCGGGCTCAAATGGTGAAGTTCCTCCGAAGAATTGTCCAAACGGTGCAGAAGTCCCGTCGAATCCATCCCCTTTCGCTAATCTTTTCTGCCAATTTTTTTGTTGTTCTTTGACCAAGTATGTACGGACCGATTCATCAACACACATAATGTTCAACCTTAGTATTTTATTATCTTCCTTAAAATCATTATCTCATTCCTTTATTTTTCAATATTAATGAGCTTTTGTCGATGGACCTCAGCATTCTCCATCACTGCCACCATTTTCTCGCTACACTTAGCCATGGTGGAATGGTCCTTCAAGTGCTCTTCATTAGCTTTTCTTTTGGCTTTGGCCTTTTTATGCTAATTGGACGCTGAGAACTCCCTGATGGGTTATCTTCATCCAGGTTTGTAGCAAACTCGGATAGCCCTAGAGAATCGGGTGTTGGTGATTCTATGTTGGGGCAGTAGTCTGACTGAGAGGAATCGATATTCCCATGATTGGGTAGGAAATTAGGTAATACAGCATTGGATGATATAAACTTCTCCTGATCTTTATGTAACGACCAAACATTATCCAACCTCCAAGTCGACCCAGATGATTGCTGAAATAAGACTTTTGCTTGATCCAACTATAACCATGTATAATTTGTATCTTAACGACCAAACATTATCCAACCTCCAAGTCGACCCAGATGATTGCTTGAATAAGACTTTTGCTTGATCCAACTATAACCATGTATAATTTGTATCTTAGTTACACACACTAAAAAAATATAGTTTGATATATATATGTTAACAAAATTAATTACTCACAATGGCTTCCTCAGAAGTACCATTTGGGCGGCTAAATTTCACCTGACTAACATATGAACTAAAGCTTTGGGCAATCTTGTTTATGTTGAACCAGAGACATTGGAGGGCCTTAATAGTACGAGGCTCTGTTAATTTACTAGTGAGTTGTTAATTGTAGGTAGCTGCAACTCGTGACAACAACCTATTGCGTGGTTGGTTTATACCAATTATTGGATTTTGGGAGACGTCAAGATAAGCCGTTACAAAGAGTTTGCCCTCCTCGATTGAGAAAGCAACACCACGTTGTTAGGTGAGAAAATTGGTATCCCACATCGGGAATTTTAAAATTTTGGTTCAAGAAATTTGTTATAAATTGAGCCTTCCTTGTTTGCTTTTAGTATCCAAAAATAAAAAGCTTTTTAGCTTTGATAAAAAGAGCGTGCATAGAAAAAAAAAGAGTATTTTTTTCTTGAGTGCGGGAATTCTCTTTGTGTGAGTTAGAGAAATTATTTTCTCGGTATACTCGGGTTGGGAGTGTGAGAAATATTGAGTGTATTGGTGTATACACTTGTTGTAATATTTCTTTCAGTTATAAAAGTTGCAGTGCTCCTTGGACGTAGCATATATTGGGTGAACCACGTAAATCTTTGTGTTCTTGTTGATTATTTTATTCCGCATTTTTGGGTACTATATTATCATTGTGGTCGGCATCGCTTCGGGGGTGTAATTCCCCAACAACTGGTATCAGAGCCTTGTTGTGAAAATTCTTAAAAATTCTGAGTATGCTCTGTGGTTGCAGCTTTGTCTGATCTTCCACATCAGAAAAGATTTTTTAGATTTTTTTTCTAAAGCTAGAGAAGTGATGGCCGGAGATGATGGATCAGGACCGGGAATCAACAAGTTCGACGGTACAGATTTTACGTTATGGCGACTACAAATTATTGATTATTTGTATAGCAAGAGGTTGCATCAACCTCTATCTGGAAAGAAGCCGGAAAAGATGGAGAATGATGACTGGAAGCTTCTTGACCGACAAGTGTTAGGTGTAATACGATTGACCCTAACGAAGAACGTGGCACATAACGTGGTGGAGGCAAAAACAACGGAGGAGATGATGTCCATCTTGTCGGACATGTACGAAAAGTCATTGGCAAATAATAAAGTATATCTCATGAAGAAGTTATTTAACTTAAAGATGAGAGAAGATGCATCGGTGGCTAAACACATCAATGAATTCAACACAATTGTTTCACAGCTGACATCGGTTGAAATTAAATTTGATGATGAGATTCGGGCAATTATTCTTTTGGCGTCTTTATCAGACAATTGGGAACCGATGCGGGCAGCGGTTAGCAACTCTGTTGAAAAAAGAAAACTACAACTCAATGATGTTAGAAATCAAATCCTTGCTGAAGAAGTTCGCAGGAAAGACTCGGGTGAAGCAACATCATCGAGATCTGCCCTAAATCTTGATAACAGAGGAAGAGGCAGGAGTGGTGAAAAGAGTTCCAACCGATGGCGCGGTAGATCCAAGTCAAGAAATGGAAAAGACAAAAACATCATTGAAAAGAATATGAAGTGCGGGAGCTGTGGTGAGACTGGTCACCTGAAAAAGAACTGCAGATCAACGAAGAATAATGCCAATGTTGTCACTGATGAAGTACATGATGCTCTGCTATTATCCATGGAAAGCCCTGTTGATTCTTGGGTTATGGACTCGGGAGCTTCGTTTCATACCACTGGTGATCGCGATGTATTTGATAATTACATCGATGTCGATTACGGAAAAGTTTTTCTGGCTGATGAAAAACCCTTGGAAATTGTTGGTATGGGTGATGTACGGATGAAGATGTCAAATGGATCTGTCTGGAAAATCAACAAAGTCAGGCATGTACCAAAATTGACACGCAATCTGATCTCGGTAGGACAGCTCGATGATATAGGCCACAATGTGACATTCGGTGATGGTTCCTGGAAAGTGAACAGAGGAGCCATGATTGTTACTCGAGGAAAGAAAACTGGAACACTGTATATGACTTTCAGTTGCAGAGACACATTAGCAGCTGTGGATGCTGGAGCCAATTCAAGTCTATGGCATTATAGACTTGGACATATGAGTGAGAAGGGAATGAAGATGTTGGTGTCAAAAAGAAAGCTACCAGAATTAAAGACTGTTGAACACCACCTATGTGAAAGCCGTATCTTTGGAAAGCAGAAGAAAGTGAGCTTTTCAAAAAGCGGTAGAGAACCGAAAGCAGCAAAATTGGAGCTGGTTCATACTGATGTATGGGGACCATCTCCTGTGACATCTCTTGGAGGCTCGAGATACTATGTCACATTCATTGACGATTCGAGTAGAAAAGTTTGAGTTTATTTTCTGAAAAATAAATCTGATGTTTACGAGACCTTTAAAAAGTGGAAAGCCATGGTGGAAAATGAGACCAACTTGAAGGTGAAATGCTAACGGTCTGACAATGGTGGAGAATATGAAGATGATGAGTTCAAGAAATAATGTGCACAGAATGAGATCAAGATGGAGAAAACCATTCCTGGTACACCTCAACAGAATGGTGTAGCTGAAAGCATGAACAGGACCTTGAATGAACCCGCATGGAGCATGAGATTGCATTCTGGATTGCCAAAATCATTCCGGGCTGATGCTGTTAACACTGCAGCATATCTGATCAACAGAGGACCTTCGGTACCACTGGACTACAAAATACCCGAAGAGGTTTGGAGCGGCAAAGAAGTAAACCTTTCTTTCTTGAAGGTGTTTGGATGTCTATCCTATGTTCATATTGATTCAGCAAACAGATCAAAACTTGATCCGAAATCAAAGAAATGCTTCTTTATTGGTTATTGAGATAATGAGTTTGGTTATCGTTTCTGGGATGACCAAAATCGGAAGATCATTCGAAGCAGGGATGTAATCTTTAATGAGAAACTTCTATACAAGGACAAGTCAGACATTGGAGCTGGAGATGAATGTTCTAAAGTCAAGAAGACTGATGAAGTGCCATTGACATATATTCCTGTGAATGAATCGAAAACCAGTAACCAGGAAGGTGAAGAAGAAACTGCACAAGATGATGACCCACAATGTCACGCCCCGAAACTCGGGATTTGACACCGGCGTCGTTTAACAATCACACAACTGAAACAACCAGCCTCGTAGCATAGTATACACCGAAAACCAGTTTATTAATCATAAATCTCAAAAAATAACCATGTCTTTACAACTGAAATAAAATAAATTTGCGGAAACGTCTTACATAAAATTTAAAGTCCTAAAATTCGAAATTTAAATTCCTATTCTAGAAATTCTCGAAAATAACCAATATTCACCAGCCCCAAAATTGTTCAGATTCTTCTTCTTCAACCTGTTCTTCTGATTTTTCTGGGGAAGATTGTAAGGGGGTGAGTATTTTGGGAAATACTCCGCAAGTGGGGGATTTTGAATACCACATAACATTTTATAACAATTTCGAATCATAACATAGCATGCTTTTCATAATCGTAACATCATATTCATAACACTGCGATTTTTCCACCTTCTATGGTTTACTGATATCAGTCCCTAAGTTTTGATCCTCTAAGGGGGCGAGGCCGTAAAACAGTTCTATCCCACTGTTAAGGGTCATATGTTGGAATTCCACCCATTTTCAGGGAATCCTCACAGTGCCAAACATAAACGTACCAAATTTCGTAAAAAAAAACGCGTAGACAAAACGACGGTGCTCGACCGGATTTTTAAGCACAAGACCGAAAATTGTACATGCATAAAACCAAAATTTTTAAGTTTTAAAACAGCCCACTTACCTTCAATTCTTGATGAAAAATTACGTGAATAATTAGGGTTGCTTGCACAGGAATTTTCGAAAATTCCTCTTCGGCGGCTAGACGGCGACAGCGCTTCGCTGTGCTCGAAAATCCTAAGGAGACTAGGGGAGATTTTCGAAAATTTGGTGTAACTTTAGGTGTGATTTTTGAGTCAGGTGGCTCTCTTATTTATAGGGGTTGGCTGCTATCGTGATCAAGAGTTTAAGTGTGTTTGAATTATGAATCAAATCTAGAATCGTGATATAATCGTGATATTGGTTGATATTCGAAATCTACCTCTTCCATCCCCTACAAATTTCGAATTTTGCATAGCATCTTACACTGATAATTTCGAATTCTAGGGATTTTATTATCTCTTGTTTGATTTTTATCTCGGTATCTCAATCTCGACTCAAATTTTTTATCTTTATCTTTTATTTCCAAAATTCTTTAATAAATTCCTTAGATTGAGATAGATTTATTTCTCCAAATTTCAAGTTGTGAAAAATAAGCTAACATTTTAAGCTTCAAAATTTCTGCACACGATAAAATTATCTACACGACTTAGATAATCTTGCAACCAAATCTTAGATAATATCCAAGATTACTCTACCCAAGCATACTCAAATTATTCATATGATATTAGTCTGATATGATCCCGTTTATACAAAATCCCGGGTTTTACATCCCTCCCTCCTTATAGAAAGTTTCGTCCTCGAAACTTAGGTTGACTTGGTCTATGAAGAGGTACGGGTATTGGTTTCTCATCCTTTCTTCTATCTCCCACGTGGCTTCTCTTTCCGTGTGGTTAGACCATTGCACCTTGACGTAAGGAATGATTCGTCGTCTTAGTACTTGGTCCTTGGTGTCCACGATTCTAATGGGAACTTCTTTGTACTTAAGCTCTTCTCCCAAATTACTTTCGATCATGAGCGGTTCTGCTTCCAACATGTGACTTGGGTCCGAGATGTATTTCCGTGTTGGGACACGTGGAAAACGTTGTGAATTCTAGACATGTTTGGTGGAAGTGCCAATCTGTATGCTAGCGTGCCCACTTTTTCCAAAATTTCAAAGGGTCCCACATAACGAGGGTTCAGCTTCCAAGCTTTACTGAATCGGACCACTCCTTTCATAGGCGAGACTTTTACGTAGGTCTTCTCGCCAATATTGAATTCTACTGGCCTTCTTTTCAGGTCTGCCTAACTCTTTTGTCGGTCTTGAGCTGCCTTGAGTTTCTCTCGGACTATTGTAACCTTGTCTATTGTTATCTGTACGACCTCGGGTCCCACTATTGCTTTTTCTCCCACTTCATCCCAATATAAAGGTGATCGGCATTTCATCCCATACAGGGCTTCGTATGGAGCCATCCCAATACTGCCGTGATAGCTGTTATTATAAGCAAACTCAATCAATGGTAGGCGATTGCTCCAATTGCTACTGAATTCTAGGGCGCAGGCTCGCAGCATGTCTTCCAGGGTTTGAATTGTTCTCTCGGTTTGGCCATCAGTTTGTGGGTGATAGGCCGTACTAAGAGTCACTTTAGTTCCCATGGCCCCCTGAAAGCTCTTCCAAAAGTGCGAGACGAACCTCGGGTCTCTATCAGATAGGATGCTCACTGGCACTCCATGCAGTCTCACAATGTTGTCCATGTACAGCGAAGCCAATTTATCGAGACTGTAGTTCATACGGACGGGTAGGAAGTGTGCGGATTTTGTAAGCCTATCCACAATTACCCATATTCCGTCCTGACCTTGCCTTGACTTTGGTAACCCTACCAAAAAGTCCATAGAGATATGCTCCCATTTCCACTCTGGTATCTCCAAAGGTTACAATAATCCTCCAGGTCGTTGGTGCTCTGCTTTGACCTGTTGACACACTTGGCATTTAGCGACAAATTCTGCCACGTCTCTTTTCATTCCATTCCACCAAAAATTGCTTTTAAGATCTCTGTACATTTTTGTACTCCCTGGATGGACTGAAAACTTGGATTTGTGTGCTTCTGACAGTATTTCTTGGCGAAGGTTACCGCTGTCGGGTACACACAGTCGTCCTTTCATCCATAAGACTCCTTTGTCATCGATTTGTAGATCTTGAGACTTCCCACTTTCAACTTGTCCCTTAACTGATAGTCAGATCGTAATCCTTCAGAAGTTCGATCCACCGTCTTTGCCTCATGTTAAGTTCCTTTTGGGTGAACAGGTATTTGAGGCTCTGGTGATCTGTGAAAATTTCGCACTTGACGCCATAGAGATAGTGTCTCCAGATTTTTAAGGCAAAAACAACTGCTGCTAGCTCCAGATCATGCGTAGGGTAGTTTTGCTCGTGCTGTTTCAACTGCCTTGATGCGTAGGCGATCACTCTTCCTTCTTGCATGAGCACGCATCCCAGACCTTCCTTAGATGCGTCACTGTAGATGGTGAATTCCTTATCTTCCGTGGGTAAGATTAGTACTGGCGTAGATGCGAGCTTTTCTTTTAATGTCTGAAAACTTTTCTCGCAACTTTCGTCCCAGACGAACTTGGAATTCTTCTGAGTGAGTTTCGTCAGTGGTATGGCGATCGAAGAAAAACCTTCGACGAACTTCTTGTAATAACCTGCCAGTCCAAGAAAGCTCCTGATGTCTGTGGCGTTCTTAGGTTTTGGCCACTCCGTAATTGCCTCGACTTTCCTGGGATCCACTGATACTCCTGCTTCAGAGATTATGTTTCCTAAGAAGGATACACTCTTGAGCCAGAACTCACATTTCTTAAACTTAGCATAGAGCTCCTTTTCTCTCAAAGTCTGAAGTGCAATGCGCAGATGCTCTTCGTGATCTCTCTCGTTGGAAGAGTAGACGAGGATGTCGTCAATAAATACCACTATGAACTGATCCAGGAATGGCTTGAAAACTCGATTCATTAGGTCCATGAAGGCTGCAGGCGCGTTAGCCAGCCCGAAAGGCATCACTGTGAACTCATAATGTCCATATCTTGTCCGAAAAGCTGTTTTGGGGATATCTTCCGCCCTGACCTTCAGTTGGTGGTATCCCGTCCGCAGATCCAGTTTAGAAAATACTGCGGCTCCCTTAAGTTGATCAAATAGGTCGTCAATCCTTGGGAGGGGGTACTTGTTCTTGATAGTGATCTTGTTCAGTTCTCTGTAGTCGATGCACAATCTCATACTCCCATCTTTATTCTTTACAAAGAGTACTGGTGCTCCCCATGGGGAAACACTAGGTCGAATTTGCTTTTTGTCCAGCAATTCTTGGAGTTGCTCTTTTAGCTCCTTGAGTTCAGCTGGCGCCATCCTGTAAGGTTCTTTAGATATTGGTGCTGCACCAGGAACTAGATTGATTTCGAACTCAACTTCGCGGTCCGGGACTGCCCCTGGGAGTTCTTCTGGAAAAGCATCCGGAAACTCACATACTATTGGGATGTCTTCTATCTTCAGTTCGACTTCTCCTTGCACTTCGCTAACCATTGCTAGGTAGATATCTTCTCCGGATTTCATGGCTTTCCATGTTTGGGAAGCAGAAAGGAGTGATTTCCGTTCCTTGGATTTACCATGATACACAATCTCTTTCTGATTCGGGGTTCGGAGTTTAAATCTTTTCCCTTTACAGTCCACTATTGCATTAATTCTGGCTAACCAATCCATCCCTAGGATGATGTCGAAGTCGGCCATAACCAATTGTATTAAGTCTGCGCTGAAAGTCTGATTACCGATACTGATAATACAGTCCCTGTGAATTTCATGAGTTTCGATGGTCTTACTTGTAGGTGTGGCTATTCGGAAAGGTTCGGCTAGTGATTCGAGCTTAAGTCCTAATTTCTTAGCAAACCTCTTAAACATAAAGGAATGCGTAGCACCACAATCAAATAACGCATAAGCAGGCACTTTTTGAATTAGGATGGTACCTGAAACGACTTCATTGGCGTCGTCGGCCTCTTCTTGAGTCATAGCAAAGACCCTGGCATTAGGCTTGCCTTCTTTTGGCTTGTTGGGGTTAGCTCCTGTATTTGGCCCTGTTCCCTTGTTGGGCCGGCTGCTTGGTTGGCGGCAGTAGGACATTCGGCAATTCGGTGTCCCGCTTTCCCACATCTGAAGCATACTCCACTGTTTCTTCGGCATTCTCCCAGGTGTCGTAAGTGACAAGTTGGGCAAGGCTTAATATCCTGGTAGCTTGAGGTAGGCGAAGGTCCTTTTGATGGTCCACCGGACTGGTTAGGCTTCTTGAAAGTCTGATTGCTGCGCGAGGACTGACTATTCATGGGCCTTTTGTTCTTATTTTCCTTCTCCCTGCGCTGGATGTCAGTTTCAGCTCGGATAGCTGCGCCCATTAGGTCTGAAAAATTCGCGGGTTGGTAGACTGCTAGAGCTGATTGGATCATGCTGTTCAATCCCTTCTTAAAACGGTGCAGTTTCAAAACTTCGTCCGCCATAATTGCCGAAGCATAAGATCCAAGGGCATTAAACTGGGAGGTGTATTCCACAACCGACATGTCCGGAGTTTGAGTGAAGTTTTCAAACTCACTCAGTTTCTGCAGTCTGACTTCGGCTGGATAATACTGTTTCAGAAAGGCTTCTCAAAATCGCTGCCAAGTCATTGGTCCTGCAGCTGTCATGGCTGGTGAGATTGCTTCCCACCATTTTCCTGCTTTATCTTCTAGGAACGGCACAGTCACGTCCACTTTCAGTGCTTCAGGAACTTCCAATAGTCGCAGCTGCGTCTCTACACTTTTTAGCCAGCCCTGGATAACTTCAGGGTCAGCAGCTCCACTGAAGGTTGGACATCTATTCTTGCGGAGTGATTCATAGTGGAACTTGATTCCGTTTGGTGGTGGAGGTGGTGGTGGCTGATTGACGTTCTGATTTCCCAACCCTTGCAGTGTTGTCGCTACAATGGTGGCTATGGCTATAAGATCAGCTTGGCTTAAGTTGACTGCAGGCGGGGGTCCATTCCCTTGCTCGTTCTCTTGTCTGACCTCACGGTCGGTGTTAGCATAACGCGGGTTGCAATTCTGTCTCGGGGGTCTGCCGGCCATTTCCTACAATCGCATCGCAAGTTCTAAGAATTTGTACGAGTAAAGTTCATACAATAGATTGTGCTGAAATAAATTGAAATCAATGAATCAAATAAAACAAATTTTTATTGATTTATCAAAGGAACTAAAATGAACATGACCAATCTAAAAGAAATAAAAGTCGTACTGAATGAAATAGCAACAATGGAAAAAATAATAATAATCTCCTAGAACAAAATCACTAAGACATCCTAGTCTAATCCTCGATCTCTCCATCCCCAATGGCTGCTATAGGCTCCTCAATCTCTATAGGCTCTTCCTTTTCCGGCTCCTCCTCCGGCTCTCCTTCCTGAAGCAGCTCTACCATATGAGTGAGCTGGGCATTCTCTGCATTAAGCTGGGCCACTTGTGTCTTCCATCCCTGAACATCTGCCTCTGCCTCGTTCAACATATCAATGGTAAGCTGGTGGCGCAGTTCGTAATCCCTCTTATTCTGCTTGATTTTGTTCTTCAGTACCTCACCCTGTTGAGCTAGATGATGGTTCACCTTTGAAATGCTGCTTACAGCCTCACTTAAATTCTCCCGTCTTTTCTTGCTCCTGGCATTTTGTTGTTTTTCTTCTTCCAATTCTTTTCGGTATCGGTCGATGTCTTCATGCAGCTTTTTCTCTCGATACAAGCCGTGTTCTATACCATCTCTCAAATCCATGTTATCTCCTCTTACCAACTTTCCCTGATAGATTGCATTGTTAAGTTGGGTCTGAATTTCCTCTTTATCTGTGGCTAAGGTCGCAGTCTTCTCTCACCTAGTCTGGCTCTAAGGCACTTTATTAGGCGCGACTGATTATCAATGGCAAGCTGCTTCATGTGGATGACAGCTTGGGCACGAGTGCAGAATCGGGGAGACATTTCTTGAAAGAAAATAATAAAAGATAAATGCTCAGAATATCATCAATATGACAGAATAAAATATCAGGATAGAGTAAGATACTGAAAGTTAAAAATTTTCGAAAATTTCCAAAAATGAAAAGTTTTGAGATAGACACGTGTCGAGGGGGTGCATGCTGGCGGGTTGACTCGTTGAATCGGCCGAGTTGACTCGCCGGAGTAAGGTCGGAGCAAAGGCGTGTGTCCGCGAAGGGGTCAAGATCACGAAACCGGTGATGGCACGGCCAGAATCGGTCGGAAAACTACCTAATTTGGCGGGGAACTCGCGCAACTCGGTGGACTCACTTGAAATTGGGCGTTTCCGATTGGTTGATCCGATCCCGAAATTGATCATTGGGAAAAATTACCCATAAATAGTATAATTTTCGGGTGAAAGGAATTGAAAATCGGAGTAGGAGTAGTAGGGTAATTGGACAAAATAATTTTCGGGTTAGGGTTCATACGCCAAATTCGTAGATCTGAAATTCCGGTTTCACATGAACACGAAATCTGAAATTGTTTGAGGGCTTTTGTTCGTCTCGTCGAGGCGGTTCTGGGAATGGTTGCCGATCGGAGAAACGATGCCGGAAGAGGCCGGAATCGGCGAAGAACGCGGCGGCGCGCTAAGGCGCTGTTTGGCCGAAAATTTCCGAAAAATATATATATATATTTTTTTTGAAATTCGATTTTTCCCACTCGGATTATGAACCCGGCGGCTCTGATACCACTAAAATGTCATGCCCCGAAACTCGAGATTTGACACCGGCGTCATTTAACAATCACACAACTGAAACGACCAGCCTCGTAGCATAGTATACACCGAAAACCAGTTTATTAATCATAAATCTCAAAAAATAACCATGTCTTTACAACTGAAATAAAATAAATTTGCGGAAACGTCTTACATAAAATTTAAAGTCCTAAAATTCGAAATTTAAATTCCTATTCTAGAAATTCTCGAAAATAACCAATATTCACCAGCCCCAAAATTGTTCAGATTCTTCTTCTTCAACCTGTTCTTCTGATTTTTCTGGGGAAGATTGTAAGAGGGTGAGTATTTTGGGAAATACTCCGCAAGTGGGGGATTTTGAATACCACATAACATATTATAACAATTTCGAATCATAACATAGCATGCTTTTCATAATCGTAACATCATATTCATAACACTGCGATTTTTCCACCTTCTATGGTTTACTGATATCAGTCCCTAAGTTTTGATCCTCTAAGGGGGCGAGGCCGTAAAACAGTTCTATCCCACTGTTAAGGGCCATATGTTGGAATTCCACCCATTTTCAGGGAATCCTCACAGTGCCAAACATAAACGTACCAAATTTCGTAAAAAAAAAAACGCGTAGACAAAACGACGGTGGTCGACCGGATTTTTAAGCACAAGACCGAAAATTGTACATGCATAAAACCGAAATTTTTAAGTTTTAAAACAGCCCACTTACCTTAAATTCTTGATGCAAAATTACGTGAATAATTAGGGTTGCTTGCACAGGAATTTTCGAAAATTCCTCTTCGGCGGCTAGACGGCGGCAGCGCTTCGCTGTGCTCGAAAATCCTAAGGAGACTAGGGGAGATTTTCGAAAATTTGGTGTAACTTTAGGTGTGATTTTTGAGTCAGGTGGCTCTCTTATTTATAGGGTTGGCTGCTATAGTGATCAAGAGTTTAAGTGTGTTTGAATTATGAATCAAATCTAGAATCGTGATATTGGTTGATATTCGAAATCTACCTCTTCCATCCCCTACAAATTTCGAATTTTGCATAGCATCTTACACTGATAATTTTGAATTCTAGGGATTTTATTATTTCTTGTTTGATTTTTATCCCGGTATCTCAATCTCGACTCAAATTTTTGATCTTTATCTGTTTATTTCCAAAATTCTTTAATAAATTCCTTAGATTGAGATAGATTTATTTCTCCAAATTTCAAGTTGTGAAAAATAATACCAGCTAACATTTTAAGCTTCAAAATTTCTGCACACGATAAAATTATCTACACGACTTAGATAATCTTGCAACCAAATCTTAGATAATATCCAAGATTACTCTACCCAAGCATACTCAAATTATTCATATGATATTAGTCTGATATGATCCCGATTGTACAAAATCCCGGGTTTTACACACAAACTCCAGTGATTGAACTCAGGAGATCTTTGAGAACAATTAGACCACCTGATAGATACTCCCCTGCACTTCACTATATTTTGCTGACAGACAAAGGTGAACTGGAGACCTGTGAAGAGGCAATGCAAAATGATGATTCAACCAAGTGGGAGTTGGCCATGGAAGATGTGATGGATTCACTGTCATCCAATCAGACGTGGGAGTTGACAGAACTTCCGCAAGGCAAAAAGGCGTTACATAACAAGTGGGTGTACCGGTTAAAAGAAGAGCATGATGGTAGCAAGCGGTACAAGGCAAGACTTGTTGTAAAAGGCTTCCAACAACGGGAAGGAATTGATTACACCGAAATTTTCTCTCCGGTGGTTAAATTAACCACTATCAGGAGTGTACTTGGACTAGTGGCGAAGGAAGACTTACATTTGGAGCAGTTGGATGTAAAGACTGCGTTTCTTCACGGTGATCTAGATGAAGAAATTTATATGAAGCAGCCACATGGCTTTGAAATACGGGGAAAAGAGAGAATGGTGTGCAAACTTCAGAAGATCTTGTACGGTCTCAAACAAGCTCCAAACAGTGGTACAAGAAGTTTGATGGATTCATGAGTGAAAATGGATTCCTAAGGTGTCGAGCTGATCACTGCTGTTATGTGAAAAAGTTTGACGGTTCTTATATCATACTACTGCTCTATGTAGATAGTATGCTGATAGCTGGAGCTTGTCTGGAAGAAATTGATAAACTCAAGAAAGATTTATCAAAGGAATTTGCCATGAAGGATTTGGGTGCTGCAAAGCAAATCCTTGGAATGAGGATCTTTAGAGACCAGGTGAATGGATTCTTGAAGTTATCTCAAGAAGAGTACGTGAAAAATGTGTTAGCAGATTTAATATGGATGAAGCTAAATCTGTGAGTACTCCTTTGGCTAGTCATTTGAAACTAACCAAAGAACAATCACCATCGACGGAGCAGGAGCAGGCTTATATGAATAAGGTTCCTTATGCTTCTGCTGTCGGAAGCCTCATGTATGCAATGGTGTGCACAAGACCAGACATAGCACATGCAGTTGGAGTTGTGAGCAGGTTTATGAGTAATCCAGGAAAGCAACACTGGGAAGCAGTTAAGTGGATTCTCATGTATTTGAAAGGTACTGCTAGTTGTTCTTTATGCTTCAGGAGATCAAAATTTAGCTTACAGAGTTTTGTCGATGCCGATATGGGTGGAGACCTGGATGGCAAGAAAAGTACTAGTGGATATGTGTTCACATTAGGTGGTACAGTTGTAAGCTGGGTGTCTAAGCTGCAAAAGATTGTTGCGCGTTCGACTACTGAGGCTGAGTATGTTGCAGTTACAGCAGCTAGCAAGGAGATGATATGGTTGAAATCCTTTCTGGAGGAGTTGGGTCAGAAGCTTGAAGATAGCACATTATACTGTGACAGTTAGAGTGGTATTCATTTAGCAAAAAATCCTGTTTATCATGCTAGGACAAAGCATATACAGGTTAGGTACCATTTCATCAGATCAGTGCTGGAAGATGGAGTCTTGATGCTGGAGAAGATTCCTGGAAGTAAAAATCTAGCCGATATGCTCACGAAAACGGTAACCATTGATAAACTGAAGTTGTGTTCGACTTCAGTTGGACTGCAAGAATAAATGAGGATATATGAGTTGCTGCAATGATGATGTGAAGACGTGATTGAAATCAAGTCTTCAAGTGGGAGAATTGTTAGGTGAGAAAATTGGTATCCCACATCGGGAACTTTAAAAAGTTGGTTCAAGAAATTTGTTATAAATTGAGCCTTCCTTGTTTGCTTTTAGTATCCCAAAATAAAAAGCTTTTTAGCTTTGATAAAAAGAGAGTGCATAGAAAAAAATAGAGTAATTTTTTTTTTAGTGCAGGAATTCTCTTTGTGTAAGTTAGAGAAATTATTTTCTCGATATACTCGGGTTGGGAGTGTGAAAAATATTGAGTGTATTGGTGTATACACTTGTTGTAATATTTTTTCCAGTTATAAAAGTTGCAGTGCTCCGTGGACGTAGCCTATATTGGGTGAACCACGTAAATCTTTGAGTTCTTGTTGATTATTTTATTCCGCATTTTTGGGTACTATATTATCATCGTGGTTGGCATCACTTCGGGGGTGTAATTCCCCAACACACGTTTATATGAAGTCATTTGATTGTAAATTATTATTGAATGTGTATGATATATGTCAATGCTACGAATGATACTTCAATTTATAGCCAAAATTTTTTGGATCAACGGTCTGGATTAAAGGATATCTGATCTGACGGTAGAAATTCAACTTAGTTGGATTGATTTTTCTGAAGATACGAAATTTGAAAGAACCGTGACAACTGCATTTAGACAACCCGTTACAGCTGCAGTTAGACAAGAGTTGACAGATGAGTTGTCTCTTATTGCGACTAGACAACACGTGAAAGCTAGAAATAGACAACCCGTGAGTTGATATTTATTGCAAATAGACAACCAGTGACAAATACTTGTGTATTTTATTGAAAATGCACAATTAGACCGCTCATATTTTTGATTTTATTGCAATGACACAACGCGTGAAAAATTTTAAATAATCAAATATTAAAATTTTTAAAGATATGTAACAAATATCTAAACTACAACTCACGTCACTTATTTAAGATAGAGGACAAATACACAACTAGACAATTTTGGATTTTATTGCAATGACACAACCCGTAATTTGGCTTTTGTTGCAAATACACAACCCATGACATTTACTCATCCTACTGAAAATGAATATTTAATTCCCTTTACTTGGTCATCATTTACTCATCCAACTCAAAATGAATTTTCATGAGGGAGGTCCTTCAAAATTTTCTTTCTACGCATCCTCGTCGTCATCTGACGGCAAAGAACAGCCTAGTGCCAAGATAAAAAAATGAGTTTCATCCATTGACCAACAACGGTTTTAAGCTAAATAATATGTAATGCTACCGTTGTCGTCAATTACTTCCAAGAAGGTGATTATTTTTGCACCATAGAAGGATTCCTGGCCATATTGTGATTAATCAAGATAGTTTGGCCGCTGAACAATGCTTGTACAATGATTATTTTCCAGAAGATAACTGCTGCAATGTGTATATTAGCATATGATGTGACGACGGATTCAATGGATGAGTATAATAAAATCGAGGCGTCTACTGCAATTGAAAGTTTGAAAATATTTTGTCGGGATATGGTGGAGGTGTTTTGTGACTGATATCTTCGATCTCCCAATGCTGAAGACATTGAAAGGATTCTCCATATTGGAAAACAACATGGATTTCCGAGGATGCTAGGAAGTATTTATTATACATTGAAAGTGAAAAAATTGTCTTATAGGTTAGAATGGACAATATGCAGCTCGTAGCGGAAATCCAACAATCATTTCAGAAGTTGTAGCAGATTACGAGTTGTGGAGATGACTTACATACTTTGGTTTGCCAGGTTCGAACGACATTAATGTGTTATCAAAATATCATATATTTGCTAACTTGGCCAATGGTGTAGCTCTCCCCGCTAACTATATCATACAAAGAAAATAATACACTATGGACGATATATAGTTAAAGTGGGCTACTCTAGTACAAACAATATACAATCCACAAAGTCCAAAGAAGAAATATTTTGTAACGTGACAATAAAGTTGTAGAAAATATGTTGAATGAGCATTTGGTGTACGACAATCAAAGTGAACAATTATCACTAGACCTGCTTTGAGTCTGGAGCAAACTGAGTCTTGCATATGATATCATGACGACATGCATTATTATACATAATATAATTATTGAAGATGAAAAAGAGGAAGATTTGTGTCCATCACATATTATCACAAAACACCCACCTAGATATCAAAATGACACGTGATGAGCATAACTAATTTCAAAAAATTTTTGCACGACATTGTCAAATAAAAGATAAGTCGACTCACTATGCACTCAAGATGTTTTTATTAACAATTTGTGAGAAGAGTATAGTAATTCGGATTATTAGTATTTGTAATGATCAATTTGTGTATTTTAAACTTATGTCGTTTATGTTTATCTTGATTTATATTTTGTGCCTATATAATTAATATCGTGCGTTGTGTGCAATTGATGACCGAATAAATGCATTATTTTAAAACAAAATCGAATATACACTTAATTATTTTATATTTAATAATATAATTTATAATTGTTAGTATATTATGAGTTATTTCAAACTTATCGAATTAATTTAGTTGAACAATATAATATGTAATTTTTTAATTATAATGTGGGTTTGTAAATAAAAAAATAGAAAAATAGAATATTTGATCATATTTAGGTAGGAGAATCATTTGAAAATAGAGATTCCTGATCATAGAAAATGAAAAATAAAAAAATATGAATTGAAGATGACATTATGGACGTCTAGAATTGTTAAAATCAAAATCTATGTTAACTTAAAAAAAACGTAAATTGAGACTCAATTTTTGGATTTTAAAAAATAAAAGGATGCAAAAACTTATTTTAAAAATAATTTATAGTTAAAAAAAAAGAAAAAATTTATACTCCTCGAAAAGAATAAAATAACTATTCACCTATTCAAGGTGTGTTTTCTACACTACTATTCAAAACAATTTAAACCTCATGTTTTCGGATTCCGGAGGTCGGAAAAATTTGAATCTTTGCAAAAAGATAGAAATCCGCATCTCGAATTTTTCAAATGAAAATCGAATTATTCCCGACATGAATCCATAAAAAATAAATAATATCAAGTCGACGAGGATAGAATGTAGGTGCATCTGAATGCAGCAGCTCCACCGGACCGAATCCGCTGCCAGAATCTCAGCACAAAACACATTCTTATCGGCAACGTAAAGCGCTGAAAACACCATATACGAATCAAGTGCATCAGTGACTCTAATTTGTTGCCTGAATCTCAAAAAAAATAAATTTAAAACGAAATCTAAAGCTCAAATTAAACAGAAATCAAATCGAAGGCTCAGAGAATAATGATTTGTTGTTTCATCAACAAGCCCGATAGCAGAGCTTTCATCGTTTGATGGTATAATCTTTCGACATCAACGCCTCTTAACCGTATTTGAAAATTCGTAGACACGAAAAATGAGGAAAAATCAAGAACACGGAGAGGGAGACCTCAGGAACTATATGAAGGAGACGCATCAGAGAGATCTCATGAAGAGATCTTCAGATGGTACGGACAATTATTCTGCATCAACGGCCTCCGATCTCGTAAATAAATGTGAAAATTTGTGATGTTAAGAGAACAGTGGGAAGAAGGCATGGAGCTATATGTACAAGGGAGCCCATATATACACACAGCGAAACCCTAATTTTTGCTGTGTTGTTAATTTACAGTTATGCCCCTGCTAAATATGTGGGCCTTGTTTGGACTTTGGAGCGATTACTTGTTTCACCTAATTTTTTTTCAAGTTTTAATATTTATTTTTTTGGCTTATATATATTTAAAGGTCAATTTAAAAAAATTGAGAATATCACAAATTAGAAACAACGTTTGACCAAGGCCCGATTGACCTATCTTAATTAAATTTAATTGTTCGAAAATTAGTTCGATAAATTTAAGAATGATTCACCATTTGTGAATTTTTTAAATGTTTTAACATAGAATTTTCTGTATATAATGACTTGATGGTACTAACGATCATTTGCGGTGGTTTGCCTTCAATCTCCGTTCTTTTTTACATTAACCAATCCTCTCTTATGTCCACTTTTTGTCTTCCACGATTTATATCATATGGACGCTAGAAACAAAAAGAAACAGCAGACTAAGTTGAGGTAAACTCAGAAAAACTATTTAAAACAATTTGCCCATCTTATTGTTTCCAGAGCAAACCGAACCCAAATCATCAAAATGATTCTACGTTATACTTTGTTCTTGTGTTCTGGTCTATGAGTAAACTCGAAATCTATATGAACAAAAGCTCTTTCAATCTCAGAAAGTTGCTCGAGCTTTTCTTGTAATGTTTCACCAATATTGTGAGCTTGACTCAACATCATGTCCTCCGGCAACACGATGTCGACCTCCACAAAGTAATGACTACCAAATGTGTACGCTCTCACGGTATCAATGTGCTTGACCTCTTTGTGATGGTTCCATATGAGATATGTTAGTTTCGCAAGAAAATCCGGCGGAGCTGTTCTTCCAATCAAAGACTGTACGTTTTCAAAAACAGTTTTCGCCCATGTGTTGATTGTATAAATTGCTATCTGTGACATAGAAAGAAACGTCTTCATAAAAAAAGAATATGACATGCATTCTAGGATCACTTAATCCAACAGACAATATGAACTGCACCGAAGAGATCTATTATACGGACAAATTTCTCAAAGTCAACTCTTGATATGCATTGTTTAAAAACATGAGATATGCAAGGCTCAGCTTTTCCATTTCTCAAGTTATAAGTGACATGCTCACAATTATGGCACCAGTAGGGTCAATCCACCAGAAGAATCGAACTGCCAAAACAGCAGTTATTAGTCCAACTGAGTTCGTGATTACATCAAAGAAATGATCTTGGGCATAGGTTCTAAGAATTTCATTCTTGAATCTGCGACAATAAACCATAAGAAAAAACTTCACGATAGTTACAGAAACCATGATCCCTATCATCCACATCTCCTTCTTATGGTCCATCTTTGGACCTGACTGCAAAAATGGGAAAAGTAAATTGTTAACGAGGAAAACAACAATGTAAATGGAAGGTTCACTATTGAATCTAAACATGCTTATATTGGATAACTGTATAATTGATCAAGCTATCTGATAAATGAGTAAAATCAAAAGTAAATACCTTAGCTATGAGTTGCCGGAGAGACTCCAATATAATTTGCAATCCAAGAGTTGCCATTACAGATGCAAAAACAATAATTCCCTGCAAACAGTGTACTTGGTAACCTCAGAAAATTTGAGCAAAAGCACTTCCTCTCAGGAAGTACTACTAGCATGGACACCTAGACTGGAAAAAAAAAAGGGTACAAACTTCAACCAATTCTTTTTCCAGTTCCTGAGACAACCAAACCCAAAAATAATCAGCCATTCAATATCAAATATATGATACTGGGCTAAATGTGAGTTCTCATCTAAAATGAACCACTTCCCTGTTCATCCAGCGCATGTAAAATTGAAATGTAGATAAGTTTGACCGGCAAGTCAACGTAAGTGTAAAATAAGTAAAAATAAAGTGTGACGGGTGAATTTAAAATTCATCATAATCACCATTGCATTGACACATATTAAGGTTAGAGTGAATTTAAAATTCATTCAACATAAATTTATCTAAACAACCAAATGGATTTGAAATCCATAACTTCAAATCCCACCATCCAACCACAACCTTATTTTTTTTATAAAGAAGAATACCATGTCAAGGCTTACCACTGGTTGCATCCGTTTCTTTCCTATTGGGTAGTGATACTGGTTTGGATTTTTCATGGCATGAGAAGTGAACCACAGAATCAGCCCTGATAACAGGTCTAGGAAAGAATCCATGGTTGACGCAATGACAGCCAAAGATCTGCTCTCAACTGAAGCATAAACTTTTGCTAGAAAAAGGAATAAGTTGGCTATGTTGGAGATGTTAATAGCCATCCTTTCCCTCCTGGCTACTGCTTTCATTTCATCCTGGTAGAAAAAATTGGAGAATAATAGACAAAGATGCAAGAATGCTTTATCAATAATTAAGTCCTTAATCACCATTAGAAGACTATTAGCTCTACTTAAATTATGATTCAACACTTCTCTGCCACCAAGATGCTCGCCAAGCATTATGCTGGGAACTACTAAGACTCTCTTCCCAGGCCAATTTATACAATGTTTCTTTACTTAAATAAATTGATTAAAAAAAGGGACTTGCCAAAGTTTATCTTAGTGTTTCCATTATTGTCATACAGTGTATGAGTTGGGATGATGAACTTTGTATTGAATGTGTTGGAGTGTCAAACCAAACTCAGTTAGTCACAGATTCACATGCAAATATGATACAAAGCTTATTCGAGGAAGGCAACCACCTGGAGAATTCAGGAATTGAAGAGAGAAGAGATTGGGTATTTCTGCAGAATTAAATATTACAATTGCTTGCCTTATTTTTCACATGTTCTCCTCTTCTTATATCTCAATATCTGTAGCTAACTAACTGTATTACATGCATTTATAATTAATGAGTAACTATATAATCTGCTTTTTTTTCCTCTGCTCTCTCTTTATCACAATATGCTTGGGCTTCAAAATTATGACATCAAGATTACGCCTTTCCTTCGTTACCCTAGTTTCCCTTGAGATAACTGCTGTTATTTCTTTAAAAATGAAGCGCAGAATCATACTGGACTCCAAAACTAACCTCTGTAAGAGCATCAGGTAAACCACCTACTTCATGCATGGTCTCCATTTCATTGAATCCTTCTAGTAGTCTCTTCTGCTTCTTGTAATATTCAGCAATTCTTCCTTGTTTCTCTTCAAAAAAAAAATGAAGACATCAAATATCGACATCGTTTTTGGTCAACAAGAACAGATAAATTTCAATTGTGTCATCATTATTGTAGACATGGAGGAACGGAGCAAGTAAAATTGAGAACTCAAAAAGAAGGTATCAAACATGACACGCAATTTTAAATATAGTAAATGATGCACACTGACTAGGGAAATGTTTCTGAAAAAAGTGCTGTCATAAAAAGCTTGGAATAATGAACATAACAAAATCGAATATCCAGCATCTGAACAAAAACTGTCCAAGTGACATCATTCGTCCCTCATTGCTGTCTATGTTATACACACACTAACACGCACACAAGCATACCTAAATAGAGGAAATTTATTGATAAAGATTAAGAGTTGTACAGGTAGTTCAACAAACACCAGAAACAACAAGAACTCGAAAGTTAGAGAGTCGCATATATACTTTCAGAACACGGATATTAATGGCTTCGTCCACTCAGATTCATAAAACTAAGTATATATCTATCTACGTCACGCTTATCTCCGGCATAAATGTCACTATCTTCCCTTACCGTAAACAAAAGTAAACCACGAGATCATTCCATTAACACAAACGAGTATAAAGCTCAGTATACCGACGCACTTTCATGCGTCAACAAACAATTCTGAATAACATACTTTTATCGCGGAGCATGCGTCGGAGACTGAACGACTGGTGATGGTGATCGGAACAGCACTCCGGCAAGCGAAATTCATTAATGTTGAGCCTCCATGACGACGATTGCTCACCATCGACCTCCGAGGCGCCGAGTAACTCAGCCTTGCAACTCTCGCCGCCGCCTCCCGTAGCACTCGCCATTTGTGGATATGAGAATTGAAATGTGGGGTGCAATGCTTACGGTTTATGCGTGGAGGGAGTTGTAAACCTCCCCGGAACCTTTATTAACTTTTTGCATTGAAATATGCTGTGTGAGATTTGCATGTGGTCTGGAATCCCACGAGGTCCATTTCGGTGTTTTGCTCCATATACGTAACATTTTTCTGGTTTAAATTTCTCGTTTTCTAAATTCAAATATTTTTATTATTCTTTCCAATTTTACTCAAATTCACACTTTTCAATTAAGTTATTAATTATTAATTTGGCGCAACTTTCTATTATTAAAATGGTATGATGTTAGGTCAAAGATATTTGACCTAATGAAAAGATGAGACCGAGTTCGACTACATATATATATATATATTTGTGAGATAGTCTCGTAGATTTTTATTTGTTAGATATTGAATCAATTTTGTTCATATTTACAATAAAAAACAATATTTTTGGCATAAAAACGTAATAATTTTTCATGTGTGACTCAAATAGAATACTCGTCTCACAAAATTGACTCATTAGACCGTCTAATAAGAGTTTTTGCGACATATTTATGTGAAAATAAGAAATTTTATCCTCAGTTGTATTAAAAAAATATGTTACGCTTTTAGAATTTTAATCAGTATTTATATATATATAATTAAAAGATGAGTAATTCAAACGTGGGGGGGAGAGTAGAGCAGCCTCCACTTAGGTAGAAAGTTGCACCAAATGCTTTCCACTTTTGGGTGGCCAACTTTTTGTGTATTAACCGTGATGTTGTTTGACATCGTGGTGATCAATCGAAACTATAGTTTCACGTAAATGATATATAAGAAGTGTAACTTAGCCAAACTGGCTAGATTATGACATGAGATTTTTTGAGGCAACATATCGCCAATTTAAACCAACAAACTTTTATCAATAAAAAATAAAGTTTTCCAATTTTTGATTGTATCATATATTTATTGTTACCATCACCATAAATTCTGGATGGGCATAAAACCCGAAAAATCGAAAAAACTGACCGAACTGAATAATTCGGTTTAAATGATTCGCTTTTATCGGTTTTTCGGTCGGTTATGGTTTAAAATTTATGAAATTCGGTTTTTCGGTTTGGTTTTCGGTTTTAATCCCCCAAAAAAACGAATAACCGAACTGGCCATATTATTGTTGAGTATACGTTTTTATGTATAATGGGTCATATTATTGTTAAGTATAAGACTTTTTATGTATAATGGGCCTATTAGGATTTAGGAACTTAGTATCATTAACCCTCAATTTTCAATCCGATCGTTTTCACTTCTTTTTCACCACTCACCCGTCGACGTTTTCTATTCTTTTCTTTATATTTTTCTTTAATTTTTTCGTAAAATGATTGGTGTTCCATTCGAGCTGGTTGACACCTTGTTATCATTCTTATTACTGAATATTCTGTTGGAGTCATGCATTTTCCGTATTGTTGTTATATATAAAAGATTAAGTCCAACAAATTAAATGTTTGACAAATACAATGATTTAGATTTTAAAGGCATAAAGTGACGTATAATTTTATTTCTTAACAAAATTTTAGCTAACCATATATAACCGATCGTATAAACCAAACCGTATTACAAAAAAATCGAACCGAACCGTAATAAAATGGTTTGGTTTTGGACTAGAGATATTCAAAATCGAAAACCGAAAAATCGAACCGTTATAGAGTAAAACCAGACCAAACCGACCGTTGTCCACCCCTAATAAATTCTCATCGCATTTTATTTTGAGGTAGCAAGTGTGTTTGAGGAGTTACATTTAAATTTAAATTCGCGATACAACACGATATATGTATACTTTTGCACTTGCATAACCCATCTCTAAAATCTATGTACTTGTGTAATGGTATACATATAACGATAGAAGAAGAATGTTTATCTTAAAAGAAATAGTAGCAACGATATTCTCGTCGAACATAATCTTGATAAATATTTTTATTATATATGTAGAATTATATGATAAAAAAATCTAAATTAGCTATTTTCTAGAAAATGACGATGAATAAGAAATAATTTTAAGTAAAATTTATTGTAGGCACTCTAGCATTTTTATGTTTGATTTTAATTATGGAGTAGGTCTCATGTGAGACCGTCTCACGGATCTTAATCTGTGAGACGGGTCAACCCTACTCATATTCACAATAAAAAGTAATACTTTTAGCATAAAAAGTAATACTTTTTCATGGATGACCCAAATAAGAGATCCGTCTCACAAATACGACCCGTGAGACCGTCTCACACAAGTTTTTGCCTTAATTATGTGCTTGGACCAGGGCCGTACCTTTTATGAGGCTAAGAAGGCCACCGTCTCAGGGCCCGGTCCTTGAGGAGATTCAACATATATATTTTAAGTTGATGATCTGTTGAAATAATTTTTTTTACCCAATATTAAATAAAAAAAAATTAATCTGATTATTTTTTGTTTATAATTGATCAAACTCGATCTTTTCTTCAAGTTCGGTTTGAACAAT
This sequence comes from Primulina huaijiensis, assembly GCF_012295235.1. Lineage (NCBI taxonomy): Eukaryota > Viridiplantae > Streptophyta > Magnoliopsida > Lamiales > Gesneriaceae > Primulina > Primulina huaijiensis. The sequence continues at coordinate 7,496,913 of NC_133306.1, forward strand.
TTAAATAATATCAAGAGACTTTGGTGTATTTGTTGATTTTGGAGAAATTAACGAGTTAGTCTTTAACCAGCTTGATGAAGTATTGTATAGAACTTCAACAATTTTTTTAATATGTTACAGTGTTTTACAAAACTGAATGATTTATTCTTAAATACTTATATTGCCTATAAGATTTTGTTAACTCTCCTAGTAACAGTTGCATAAGTAGAAAGAAGTTTATTGAAGTTGAAGTTAATAAACACTTGTTTTCGATCAATAATGTCACAAAATAGACTAAATGAGCTAGCTATGTTGTTAATTGACAACGAAATGATCCGAGAACTGGATTATACAAATTTGATATATATTTTTTTCCTCTAAAATAGCTAGACAATTATTATTTATGTAATTATTTCAAATATTTATTGACTTGTTTTTTTATGTAATATATTGTTTCTTATGTATTTATGTATTATTTATTNTTGCTAACTGAATTTTAGTATTATTTATAGTAACAAGAGAATCATTTTTAAATTTTCGCTTCAAATCTCATCGAACATGCTTGGGACATGACATATATAGTTAAACACCATTAATATTACCATGGATATATGAAATCCTTCAATTGGGGTCTCACGAGGACAAACATACGACATCGTTTTCCATCTTTGACCAACTCTGCGCGACGTCTTGGAAATATATTCAGCCTTTTTTCTCTGTTTGAAGACTAATATTAATATTAAACGTTTTAATGAGATAAATATGTCCAAGTTTGGCGAGGTATGGTGACATACTACACATTGGACAACAACCATGTTTTCATGATGGCTTTGTTTTAAGTGGTTAAATATCGTTGTGTTATTTAACACACCACTTGTATATAACTTTTTCAAAGTTCTATATTAGATTAATTTTTTTACAAAACAATTATCTTGCAAAAAAATTTAATACATATATTTATTTATATCATATTCAGAAGCTGCAATTGGATAGGATACACATAACGTACCTACTAATATTTTATTATTGTTAGAGTATGTGTCCAACGAATCAACTCGTGATTTGAATTTTATTTACTCTTATGTAAAAAAATATTTATTTTAGTAATATTTTATGATTTTATACAATTATGACATTTACTTTACATGTATACACATGCAAGTACATAGATAAAGTTCTTGAATATACAATAAATATCACGAGGTCTGCCTTAAATTGAAAGATCTTGAAACTCATTAGGAAGCGTAATGTATATTATAAACTGATTTTTAGTCGATTCATCCGCCTAAAACGAGGATAAAGATCGTTCGAACTTGAGACTAGCATTTGTGATGTAATGTCATGTTTCATTGGTAAGAACATGAAGATGTTCGTTTATACAGATGAATGATCATTTGATGATGTACTAAACAAACTTATCTCGAACTTTCCAAGTGGTTATCACTTATCGAGTGAAATGGTATGCGGATATGGTTGTACACACTTAGTCCTTTGACCCGAGACAACAAAGAAGCTCTACATACTAGCATGCACTTTGATCAGTTTACCAACTCCATTGAAGGTCATAATGTGGTAAAGTTGGGTATAGTTTTGAAATACGTAGAAATCAATGCATTGTAGTCAGTGATTCACGCTTATCTAGAGTCAAGATATCATATATGATCTGATTAATTAACTATACAAAGAAACTCTGGTCAGAGTAAGACATAAGTATTTTGGAAAGGTGTTTACTCAGTTGCACATATCATGACACTTTTACTACTCAAAGATATATCATATCATTAGCGAATTCATTTGAAACTCTAGATATACCAATCGTTGCAGATTCGATCGAGATGTATGACTTGAATGTGTCGAACTGTAAGCTAACTATAACTTAAGGTTCTTGCAGTCACTATCAGTAATACGTAAGGGATCATGTGACGATTCTACTAGATGCTCTTACAATGATCCAATAGGTGAATTGAGTTCTGAAGTTCTTGATCAAAGGGTTGATGAAAAGAATGAGGCTAATTAGGGTGAGCTCGAATAAGAACAAATTTGTTTTGAATCATATAAAGTTGTGAACTCACGGCTAGCTGTATCCCTGAACCATTGAGGGTCACACAATTATTGGATAATTTATTTTCGTTGAGATAGTCGAATTCAAGAAGTTGAATTTGATGACCGTAGTTTGATGGAGATCAAACATATTGCTTATAAATGAGTTTATCAGTAGATTCCATATATTGGAACTTGTGGAATTTAGCTTAATTGCTAGTTAAGTGAGGAGAGTAGAACTACATGTTTTAGTGAAGAAGTTCACAAAAATGGTAGCTTTCAAAAATGGATCAGTGGAAAATTTTGGCCTTTCATTTTCATTATATAAACAAGATTTGTACATTCGATATATCGACGTTGTCTGATCGTCGATCGTAGTTATAATGATTTCATAATTATTTACTTAGTGAATTTAGAATATACTAAATAAAAAATAAATTAGTAGTGATGATTACTATGAACAAGATTCTCATGAAATATTCTAGAGAAATATTGTATATATTATATATATGTTATCAAAGAGTTAATAATATACATAACACAAATAAATACCATAAACACATTAAGAAAACCAAATTTACATTTTTTCTCTCACCTCACTTTAGAAGAAGAAAAATTCGGCCTCATCCTCTCCTCTACAACAGCTCGATTAAACTCTTTCCTCCATAGCGCTGCTGCTACCCCGACTCCCCATTTTTTAAATTCCGACGATTTAACCTCGGCCAAATTTCACGCGGATTTCTAGTGCAGTCTACACGAAGAACAAAGTTTCTGGTCGTGGATCTGATTAAGAGACTGAAGAAAGTCCCTAAGGATTTGCAAGAAACGCTATTACTGCATAAACACCAGAATGGTTGGAGTCGGCGTTGAAATACGCAAAATCAAATCTAAACATCATTTGAATGATTTTAAATCATACGAAATCCAATAATGTTTTGAACGTCAATTTTTTTTTTTTTAAAATTTATGCTGCTTCTTTAGTACGAGAAAACAATATACTAACAATTATATCTATATTGTTTATACTGTATTGTCTATATTATTTATACTATATTATAATGTTTGATATTCATATACTGACCACATTGGTATTATCCATCATATAAAAACATCTTTCTAAATCTACCCCTACATTATATTTGATGTAAGATTTCATTCTTTGGTCTTATTTGTCATTTCAACATATTTTTTCAGTTTATTCCTATTTTTCTCTACTATCTCTTACATATTTGGTTTACCACTTTTAATTTATTTACACATTATTGTAAACATAGAATATTGTAACTAAATCAAGCATCTGAAAATCTTCATTTATGAAAAAAACACAACCAAGTCAATTACTTTAATAATATAAAAATATATCATACATAAACAAACAATAATACTTATTTTTTATTACATTATACACAAACAACGTATATGCCATGACGCAAACATATATTTGGAGAGAGATACGTATACACATACATGCGCATACATATACGTATAATTATTTAGATATAGATACTACATATACATAAACACATTTAATGTGATTGTGAATCATGCATGCGGGATGTGGATGACATTGGCCTTCATCGTATTTTCATGTCGAGTGGAGGACAAGAATCATATCTCGATCGTAGATGACATCCGACAAGTCTTCAAATTCTTTCCACATTCATTATATTCTAAATGGTGAAAATATTTCTGTTTAGTTTAGTTCACAATTGGAAGAATAATTGATTAATCGCTAAAACTTCGATCCCATTGTTTCGTTTCGTTTCATTTCATTTCATTTCTTACAGGTACTGTCATCTATTAATGCTAATATATTTTTACATAAAATATCTCCAAGCAACATAATATCAATATATATATATCATGTTTATAATTTTATTGTTGAGATTGGTAATTCCTAAAAAAAATAGAGATAAGGCAAGAATTTAAGTAATAATATTTGGAATAGGTCTCTTGTGAGACGGTCTCACGAATCTTTATGTGTGAAACGGGTCAACCTTACCGATATTCACAATAAAAAGTAATACTCTTAGCATAAAAAGCAATACTTTTCATGGATGATCCAAATAAGAGACCCGTCTCACAAAATACGACCCATGACACCGTCTCACACAAGCTTTTGCATAATATTTAAATAATAGTAATAAATATTATTTCAGATACTTGATTCCCTTGTGCTTTAAGCCCAAGTAAAACAATAATATAAAAGTTAATATGTTTTTGTTTTTGTGTTCGTGGGAGGGGCACCTTATATTAGTACTGACTATACAGATTCTTCTAGTAATATCAATGTCCATCATATCATCTTCTAGGATCACTCGTAGTCCAGTTGGAGAGGAATCGCAAGTTCGCAATTGATATCGGTCAGGTAAATCGGGTTAAGTCTAGTGGGCGATTATACCAGGTCGGATGAATTTCTTCGCTGGCACGCTTTAGATCAAGCGGAGAGTAACCGGGTAGAAGAATTTGCACACTTCAAAGATTAAAAGACGTTAATGGGACGCCGAAATATTTTCAGGCTTCACACTCCGACGCTCAAGTCAGTCAAGTATTTTACGCAAAGGAAAATATATAGAGAGTATGCTTTCTAGTGAAAAAACCTGAATGAATTAATGTTAATTAAAACTAGTATTTATAAAGAAAAAGTCAATGATGTCTTTGTTTCTGTGCTTGATTACTACTCATAGCAAGATGGTCGCTCATGCACTGCTCCCTGACACTGCCGCATCTGAAATCCCATACCAATCCTGATCTAGTCATATTATCCCTACGTACAGTGAAAGGCATGTAAATGGTAAAAATCATGGCATTTCATACCTATGAACTCGTGCGTAACACCTGTACCAAGGCGATTTGATCTGCCTCGCTGGTTGGTGCTTTCTTAACTTCCCAATTTCACCACAACCTGGGTTTTAAGATGAGCTGGATACTTCTGGGTGTATCACCACTCCCTACCTAAATATTCGAGCAAGAGTCCTACTCTTTGTCTCGAGTTATTGAACTAGGCTCAGGCAGGAGTTGAGTATGAACTCTGAATTTTGAACGGGCTAGGGTTGATGACAATATGACGCAAGCCCTAACAGTCGAAAGGACAGGTGTCCAACGGGAGTCGCTTCATATTCTGAGCCCTTCTTTTTGACTATCCGACATAATTTCCGAGGCGCATCTCATTCGTTCATTTACCTTCGAGATCAACGGACAAAATTGCGTTCCTCTCCCTATAATTGTCAAGCACTTCACCTCATTTCATACTTTTGAATCTTCGTAATCTCAAATTCTTCAAGCTCCGGCAATCCTTGCTCTTTCTCCGACGATCTCTACATTCTAAAACTAGATCCCACTTTGAATATAAGTCCGCTGTGGTGTGCTCTGATTCTCTCCCTAGCTTCTCCGCCACCTCCAAGAAACCCGCTACATCCTCTTTTCTCAAAATATCCAAAAAACAAAAAAACCACTTACCCGGCTGCTGGGACTTCCCGGGCTCTGAAAAGGGGGAAGGGTAAGGCCTACGCCCCCAGCCAATCCCAGTCTGACACCTTGAGTGTCCCATGGTTCTCTGCCATGTCATGTACTCTTCGTCCAAGATCAGATGAGGACCTCCGGAGGGCTTCTATATGTTCTTCCGGGACTAGGTCCGCAGTGGCCTTGGATTTCTCGTTCATTCTTTTTACACCGAGGTGGCCCACTTTTTCGGGGTCCCCATAAACCAACTACACCCCAACTCTTTCTAGATAATGGCATCGGCCCATGTACTTTCAAAATGCATAATCTCCTAGTAAACCCCCTCATTTTCATTACTTTTTTTCCAGTCGATTTATAGATATCACTTTCTCTCTGTCTGTCTGCCTAAATAATTGGTTATTTATGACATCCTTTCTTCTCTGAAGGGATGGAAATGACGTTATTTCTTTGTAAGGACCGTGTATCGTATTATCATAAATCATTTTGTGATTATCGATAATTCATGAGATTGTTATGTGATTAGAGAAAATATCTTGTGATAATGAAAGTTTGAATGATGTGCTGAACCGCAATAGAAAAGTGACATATTTTACGGTTTTCAGCATAATTATGTGAGTATTAGTCCAAATGAAATGACACCAATTTCATTAAAATCTAATACATAGTACTAAAATTTTCATGTTTTGAGTTTTGTCCAAATCCATTTGGAAATAGGGGCAAAATATCCCGAAATGTAACGTGTGCATTTCAGTTTCTGCACTGACACATTTTGGAAGAATGAGCATAACTCTCGGGTCCAATATCCAAATTGAGTGAAGTAGGTGGCAAATGAAAGCTAAGATATAGATCTACAACTTTTATGTTGACCACTTTTGCGAAATTGGACCCTAGGATGTTGGACAGAACAGTTCGCGCTCGAGCGCGATAAGTTACCGCCCGAGCGCTGCACAACCAGCACTTGGGAGACAGAACATCTCGTGCTCGGGCGCGAGATGTTACCGCCCGATCGCGAGAACGGTGGGATGATAAGAACGAGCTGCTATACGTTTTCTTCACTCATTTCAGTAACTTTGAGAGAGAGAAACGAGAGAAACTTGATTTCTATCGTACTAAATCACCTTGAAATGTTATCAGAACACGAAACAAATTATATATTTGAAATCCTCGCATCGAGAGCTTTTTTGTTGAGGTAAGTTTCTTCTAGTTTCAGCACCTTATTCTTGAAGTGCTGGAATAGCATGTATTTAAAGTCCAGATCTATGTATGTGATAGAATAACCGACAAGAAACTATGTTTTGAAGTCGGAATTAAATTATGTTATGATTTTGATTTGATATGAATTTTTGAAGTTTCAAAATATTGTTGATTTTGGATGATTTTATTGATTGAAATGAATGTGTTATTGATGTAGAGAGAATTTTATACTGAAATCTTAAAGCTAAATCGATTGTAATCGAAGATTTGAGGTATGTTGCGATCGAGTAACATACGACATGTATATGAATCATATGATATATGTTTGATTGATTTGACTGAGAAGATGTGTCAATATGCCTTATTTGTTGAGTTGATGTTGCATACATGACATACACGTTGAGCTATGATCCTTGGATACCTTGATATGATTGGATTTGATTCTGGGATTTGTGAACACAATGCTATGTTTGGCATTATGTGGCCCTTAAAGCATAGTCATTTGTGGCCCCGATAATTGATTGAGATTTGGGATTTAATGGTACTTTGTCGACGCTATCATACGAGTATCCCTGATTGAGGCCGGTGAGCCAGCTCGAGCATTGATTTGATAGCGATTCGATTTATTCCGACATGTGCTCAATGGATGGGCATTTGACCTGATACCTCCACGACATACATGCATTGCATATCATATATCATTATTTAGATACTTGTGGTATATATTGTGGTTGTTTCAAACTGAGCTTTGCTCACCCCAGATAGGGCTGTTGTAGTCTTTGTATGTGGACAATGACAGGTACTTAAGGATACCAGGAGACCGGAGAGGGTGCTTCTGGAGAGAGTCACTGTTTGAGCTGAGGTTTTATGTTTTTGTTTCCCAGTATATATATATGTATCTATATATTGGGGCATGTCCTGACGATATGAGTTGTTGTATGTAGTTGATGGTAATTATATGTGGCATATTTTATGATGTGAGATGAAATACTATTTTTAGTATTCAACTAGATATTTTGAGCTCATTGTAAAGAAAATTCAAACTCGTTTTCCGCTGTAAGTAATTAACTCCAATCAACTTGCATTGTAATAACGATTAGGAGTTAAGAGCACCACATTCTTCATTCAACTCTTCTCTTCTCCCAAATGCCTCGTTGGATTTCTGCCCAAGATACATGTCCAACCAAGCTCCTTAATAATTACAAGACTCATGCGCTCTATCTCCGAAGTCAGGAGCTCGTGAAAGGACATAAATTTTCTTATTCTTTGCTTATCTCTACATATAACTTAGTGGCCTATGGCTTGAGTGCTTGGGCTAAGGACCCTACAAACATGGCGATAAATTAATTCAGCTGCTCGGGTGCTCAACATGGTAATTTTAAATTTATCCCCTTCTTGAATTTTACTCTTTTGTGTAAGGTTATTGATACTCTCTGTGTTTTGCAGTTGTCCCCGAAATGCAAGATGCATTTGACAAAAGAATGTCTGTTAAGAAGGCGGCCGAAGAAAAGAAAACGGTTGCCCGAAAAGCGACCCTAGAAAAGAAAGCCTTGGCCCGGTAGGACGGAGGGCGGTGATAAGGAAAGGCCTAGGCGTCCAAGCTCCCCTGAGAATTCTGTAGATCACCTTCCTCTCGTCTGGAGGAAGCGAAAAGGCAGTGGCCATTCTCGAGATGGTTCAGCTAAGTGACGCAGAGGAGGGATCCCAAGGCTCCTTCCGCAGCTCACTACATCCCCTCCTCCTCGGCACAAATCACCACCGAGCCCCACCACCCCAGCCCCCAAAGCCAAAGGTAATCGTCTCATGGATGGGGTTTCTTCAATTAAGGTTAAGCTCGTAAAGGGTTTGATCTTCTCTGCTGAAAAAGCTTATCTCCGAGGCTTGTCCCTTGATCACAAATTGTTCGATGGTGCTTCTCGAACTTTCTCGATAAGTTTCATCCCTTAATATTTTTCTTTAGATTTAAATAGTTGTAGTATTCTTATTTGTAATTTATGCAGGGTCTTCAAATGTCGATAGCTGCCTACGAGGATGTTGCCTCTTTGGCCATGAAGGAGGCAAACAAGGCTCGGGCTGCCAACGAGCTTCACCAGCAAGTTCAAGGTGAGTTGGAGCGAGCATGAATTTTGCACTACAAGGTGGTGATTGGCTTGAGGACAACCTCGCAGGTAGACTACCAGCAACTGGAGGTGGCCCAGGCGGATCTTCCTACCCGGATAAAAGCTAAAGTCGCTAATACCGGGGCAAATTTACTGAGGTCCCAGATCTCGACCTCGAAGGCACGAGCCCAATCCTTGGTCAAGGAGCTTGATAGTTGCAAATCCCGAGTTATACAGGTTGAAGCGGTCCTGGCCACCCAGCGATGGTCCGATGAAGAGTGTCAGGCTTTTTTTTTTCTGCAGTCCCCGAGTTTAAGGCAGCGGTTGATGACAGGGCATATTCCTTCTTCAAGACCGGGTTTGACAAGTATCAAGATCAATTAGAAAAGGCTGGTCTTCTCCATACGGATAAGAAAGGCTTCCCAGACTTTGTTTAGGCCATTGATTCTCTGCTTAAGGATGATGAAGGGGCAGAAGGGGAGGATGCCAAAACTACGAGGACCGAGAGCCCAGACCACATATAATATGATTATAAATTTTTTCTTTAATTTTTCTTTTCCGGTCCCCAGGTCTTACCTTGTATTCTTCAATTAATAAAATTGTTTTCTTCCATTTTGTCCTTGTACACTTTATTCCGAATGGACTAAGCACAAATGCCTCAAAAAATTATAACCGTTAGAAGATAATCGGGCTGAATAAGCTTATCAATAATTAATTACGTAAGGACAAGGTGTCAGAGCCCTATACTTTTAAACTTAGACAAAGTATCGGGCCTCATGCCTCTTGATTTTAGATAAAGTGTGGGTGCCTCATGCCTCTTGGGCTTAAATAAGGTGCTGGGGCATCATGCCCCCAGGGCTTAGATAACATGCCAGAGCCTGATGCCTCCAGGGCTTAGATAAGGTACCGAGGTTTCATGCCTCTCAGGCTTAGATAAGGTGACAGGGACTCATGCCTCACCGACTTAGATAAGGTGTTGGGGCTTCATGCCTCTTATACTTTCGATAAAGTGTTGCATATATTATAAATGATAAAATGAGTTCATTAATAATCTTGTGGGAGATATTATTTAGGCATGATATTTCTTTAAATGAAAGACGTTCCAAGGTCTTTTCAGAGATCGACCCTGACTATCCTCTAGATACAATGTTCATGAACTAACTTTTCGGATAACTTTGTAATGTCCTTCCCATCGGGCTTCTAGTTTTCCGACTACTCCAGACTCATCGATTGTATGCTCGCATGACCCGAATTTGATAAGCTTCCATTCTGATGGTAGCTCTTTCTCTATTTTATTCCACCAATTCTAACTCTTGGGCTCGGGCATCATTATTTCTCTCTGGGTAGACTTCAATTCGGACTGATTTTTGTCCAATCTCAGCGGGTAATACAACTTCAGATCCATAAACCAAACTAAAATGAGTTTCCCCAGTTGAAGTTTGAGGAGTAGTTCAATATGCCCACAAAACATTTGGTACTTCTTCAACCCAATCCTTCCCAATACTTTGTACCCTGACTCTCAGAGCTTGAACGATTGTGCAATTAGTGACATAGATCTGTCCTTTAGCTTGAGGGAAAGCGATGGAGGTGAAAGATTAGGAAATCTTCATTTCTTCACACCAGGCTATCATTTTCCTTTCTAAAAACTGCTGGTCATTATCTAATATCAAATTTCTCGAAAACCCGAATATGAAAACTCTATTTTTCCACTTTTAGTACCTCTTCTTATGTAATTCTGGCCAGGATCCCGGCCTCACCAATGGGAATTTCTTTTGTGTACGTGCTATTGGAAAGGGTCCGAAAATATCCAAGCCTCATTGATTGAATGAGCAAGGTACTCGGACATGCTTCATGATTGAGACATGAATATGATATAAATTCCATGCCTTTGACACCTTTCGCGTGATTGAACTAATTGGAGGGCATCAAAGTTCAGAGTAAGCCACCAAAACCGCCAGTAATGATTTTGGAGTCAGTGCTATAGTCCCGAGACGGTCCCCATAGCACCCATCGTGAATTTTTCTTAGTACACAACTAGCTTCCTCCCCGGTCAAACACTTAAAGCATTGGGCATTGAAATGATCGTCGATAAAATGCCCCACTAATAACCAGGAAACATGGAGATTTCTTCTTAATCTTCCACGCCTATTCTGGGTCGAGGGGTAATTGATTCATCAAAATGTATTTGAGTAGGGGTGTTATCCATGTGTCATCTTGGGAGACCGTCGGATCAACTATCACAGATTCCAGCTTGATTTGGTGAAAAACACCATTCTCACTTACCCCGGACAGAGACAATGCCATTTTAGCAAGTGAATCGGCCTTTGTATTTTCTTTCCTCGGAATCTGCTCCACACCCCAATCAGTAAAGTTATCTGACAATTCTTGAATGATTCTCAAATATCTCATCAATCTTTGTTTTCGGACCTCATAAGATCCCTTCACATGTTGCATAACTAATTGTGAGTCTGAGTATATGATAATATGGGTGGCTCTCGCTTCTCGAACTACTCTCATTCCAATCACAACTGATTTCTCCTCGGCCTCTTTATTTGAAGCCCGAAAATCCAATCTGACTGCTATTTTTATCTTTTCCCCACTTGAAGAAATCAGGACAACCCCGACCCCACTCCATTCCTTGCTGGAAGTGCCATCCACAAATATTCTCCATACTTCTTCATGTCCAAGCTGATTCATTTCGTTCATGAATTCTGACAGAGCCTGAGCCTTGATTGCAGTCCTTGGTTGGTTTGTGGTATCACATTCCCCAAGCTCTATTGTCCATTTTATCAATCTATCTGAGATGTTCGTGTTAAACAAAATTTTTCTCAATGGACTATTTGTAAGGATAATGATAGGATTAGACAAAAAGTAAGGTTTCAACTTCCTTGTAGTAATGACCAAATCCAAAGATATCTTTCAAGCTCGGTATACTATAGCTTGGGTCCTCTGAGGGCATGGCTTAAATAATACACAGGCTCCTGGTCTGCTCCTTCTCAGATAAAGACAGTGCTGACAACCTACACGATAGAAAACAAGTAGATCCACAACTTTTATCCCAGCACGGGCTTTACCAAAATTAGCAGCCTGGCCAGATTATTCTTCATATCCTGAAAGGCTTGTTCAATTTTGTCATCCCATCCAAATCTCTGGGTTTTTCTCAATATTTGGAAAAAAAGATAACTTCGACGTGCCGATCTTGATAAGAAACAGGACAGGGCAACGATTCTACCCATGAGCTTATGCGGTTCTTGACCCCAAAAGTGCACTTGAGTGGGTTAACCTCAATTCCTTTCTCAGTGACCATGAAGTCGAGGAACTTGTCACTCTTGACCCAAAAAATGCACTTGAGCGGGTTTAACTTGACCCCAAACTCTCTGAGAGTTGAGAAAGTTCCCTCGAGATCTAAGAAAAAAAATTCTCCTTGGATTTAATAAGGATATTATCCACATACACTTCCATGTTCCTCCCCGCCTGTTTCTCAAAATCTTGTCCATCAAATGCTGATAAGTGACCCCTGCATTCTTTAAACAAAATGACATGAAAATATAACAAAATATACCACCCTAGGTTGTGAAACTAACCTTATCTTGATCATCCTGAGCCAAGGGGAATGGTATCACTGATATGCATCCATAAAGCAAATCAATTCATATCCCAAGGTGGAGTCCACCAATTGATCAATTCCGGCCAAGGGATAGCAGTCCTTTGGACATGCTTTGTTTAAATCCATTACATGCTTTGTTTATATCTCTAAAATTGACACACATCCTCCGTTTTCTTGTATCCTTTTGGATTAAGGCCACATTCTATATCCAAGTGGAGAATTGAACTTCTCGGACTTGCCCGGCTTTTAGCAACTCATGTACCTGCTCCGCTATCACCCTGTCTTTTTCGGGGCCAAAATATCTTTTCTTTTGTATCACAAGTTAAGCACCTGTCAGGGTGTTCAGCTTATGCTCAGCTACGTGAGTTGGGATCTCGATTAACTCAGAGGGGGACCACACAATTATGTTGGCATTCTAATGTAGGCAAATTAATAATCGAGCCCAGATAGAAGGCTCAAGGTCCCTAGCTACTTTGGTGACTTGCTCGGGTTGACCGGAAACTAAGACCACTTCTTCTTGTCTCTCTTCCATTTTCGCTTGCACTTCCTCAATTGAGTGCACTTCTCCTCTCCCCATCCCCCCACCACCAACACACACACACACACACAAACACCCTTTTTTTCATACCCACCCCTCATTGCTCTCTTCTTTTCCACCATGATAGTTTCAACATAACACTTGTAGGAGGAGGGTTGATCTCCTTGAGGGCATTCATGGTTGGACTTCACAAGATAACGTTGTATGAAGACGGCGCACTGATCACAGTGATGGTGGTCATGACCTTTGGATTTGCAAGGTATCAGTTTTCCAAATAATGATACATTGGTCATCCATGCTAAAATTGTAAATTATGATATCAAGCGGGTATTCATGGATTCAAGCAGCTTAGTTAATGTGGTATTTCAAGAAGCCCTGGATCAGATGGACTTGAAGGATTACAATTTGGAACCAGTAGAGACTGCCTTGTTTGGTTTTTTTGGGCATACAATATTTCCAAAAGGAGAGATCATGCTTTCTTTAACGGTCGAGACTAGAGATTTGAAAAAATAAAAATGATGGTTGGTTAATTCTCCCTCCTCGAGCTGTCCACCCCCAGGATTTTTTGCAGACTTCATGCCTTCCTCCCGAGATCATCTTGATCACTTTCATCGTAAGGTATTTCTCCAGGTCCCTCTCCTCCCTGACCCTACCTGAAACTACAGGCTTGTCATGACTTTCCTGCCTATGTTGGAAATTTGGGGTTCTAATGGATGGTAGAGGTCCCGAGTTTCTGGGTGCCCACAAGAATCCTTTTACTTTTTTACTGATGGACCAGCTTCAACAAGATCTGGCCAGGGATGGTTCTTTCTCAATTGTTTGCATTCACTAGTATCATGGTAACATTATTAATGGTAGGTAAAAAATTTCAGGGATGATCTTGGGCCCGTGAGGATCATCGGGGCTAGGAAAAATTTTTCTCTTCCTCAAAAGATACACCGTCTGATCTTTTGGCACTTTCAAGGGGGAATAGTGAGAAAACCGCTATAAGGGATTTCCCTTCTACATTCATTCTTCGACTATACCTGGTCGATCAACATTTTCTCTCTTGATGGCCTCTCTCTTCTGCCTCTAGGCCTCTTCCATGTTAATATATTTCTCTGTCCAAGACAGCAGATCTTCAAAGTCCCGCATCAGGTTTCTCACTAAGGATCGAAAGAAGTCCCCTTCCTAGAGTCATTGCTTGAAGGCGGTTATCTTGGTTTCAGGGGCGCAGAAAGGTACATCCAAAGATGCTTTATTGAATTTGTGGATGTATGCACGTAATGACTTGTCCTTTCCATGCTTTACTTCAAACTAACTTAAAGTAGTTTTTTTTTATATCTCTTGCTGCTACTTAATTGATACAAGAAAATTCTTTTGAAATCATCAAAAGATCGTATGCTCTGAGGCTCGAGTTTGTCGAACCAAAGTTGGGTTGAGTCCACCAATGTTGTCAGGAAAGATTTACACATTATCCTGTCATAATAGTAGTGTAACATGGTCATATTTTCTAAACGAGCCAAGTGTTCCTCAGGATCTATGTTTCCATCATACTTCCTTATTTTTACTGATTTGTAATGGGCAGGAAGGGATTCATTCACCATATGGGTGGAAGAAGGACACCCCTTCGTCTGGACTCGGAGGGCCCTAGAAGACCTGGCCCGTCCTTCCAAAATCTTCACTTTCTATCTCAAGTCTTCCAGTTCCTCGTCCATGGTAAGGGCCTTGGATCACTCCTGGAAACTTTCTTCTCTCTTATTCTTGTCCCGAGGGGGGGACTCATCCTTGAACCTTTCTTCATGGTGAACACGACTGCTATTAGGTGGTAACTTCTCCATCATGAATTTCTGGACAGCCACTGATACCCAATGGGTTAATTGCTCCTAGTTGATCACAAAATTTGCTGAGGTGGTGGATTTCTCCTGGGAACCTCTGGGTCTGAGGGCTCCATACTGGAACCATCCTCTGGGTAGATTTATACCTGGAAACCATATCTACACCTTAGATCTAGTTTCCTACAAATGGTGCCAATGATATCGACAGGTAAATCGGGTTAAGCTTAGTGGACGATTATACCGGATCAGATGGATTTCTTCACGAGCACGCTGGAGATCATGCGGAGAGTACTCGGGTAGAAGAATTTGCACACTTCAAAGAGTATAGTACGTTAGTGGGGCGCCGGATGGTTTTCCGACATGGCCACTCAAGTGTTTTACGCAAAGGAAAGTATATAGAGATTATTATTTCTAGTTGAAAAATATTTGAATTAATTAATGTTAATTAAACCTGATATTTATAAAGGAAGAGTCAATTATGACTTGATTTAAGTGTTTGGTTGCTACACATGGCAAGATGGTTGCCCATGCCCTGCTCCCTGACACTGCCGCATCTGACAACTCCTACTAATCCCTATCCAATCATATCATCCCTATATGTACTGAAAGACATGTAAATTATATCATATCATGGCATCCCATACCTATGAACTTGGGAGTGACACCAGTACCAAGGTGCTCAGGTAGATGACCATGGTATGAAGCCTGATCCTCTGACTTATCACACTGCACAGACTTACCTCACCCGAGCTCAGCTGAGAGCTCGGGCTCATGCGTGCTCGTGGCGATCTGATATGTCTCCCTGATTGATGCTTCCTTGGCTCCTCCAACTTAATTCATTTGACTAGTGTTTCTGAATCAACTTCAAACCTCATCCTATTATACCCCAAATTCCAAGTGAGTTCTAGCCCATCACAAACAACCCCAGAGATCTGGCTCCTCGACTTTCCAGCAACCGATATTACGCATGAACTTTGAAACCCTTTTCCCTGCTCAGTGCACTGAATTCCGCCTCCTCCAAACTTGGTGTTATTTTGTGCCAAGCAACAATACACATTAAGGGCAATTCAGCCCGTCGGTCTAGGGACTCGTCAGAGTCGTCTACTTGTGTATTGTATGTTGTCACCCCCCAATTGCAATGGCTCTTTTAATACCATATGATTGTTGCCTAATCTAGCTAACTTTAAATCCAATCTGGTTCTTCTAATTTTTTTAATACAAATTCATTCTTCCATTTCCATAGCCACCAAATGATAGTTGTTTACATTTGCATATTTAACTCTGAACACCAAACCAGTCAGAGATTAGCAGAGTTGGTCCTTCTTATATTTCTCTTTGAACAGATATCCCTCCTTTGATCATCTAATTAAGTCCACGTTCGGAGACTTTGTTCTTTGTTTGGATCGCACTAGAGATCTGAATAATTTTGGTGTTGAGACTGGGACGCCCGAATTTCATAAATCCAGAGGTGGTATGGCGGCAAAAAGGTGGTGGCGGTGGAAGGGCTTTGTCCCAAAAAAAATTCACGAATAAATGGGATGGTCAAAACCTTGTTGTGAGGAGATGAGAGTTTTTCTTATGTTGTGTATTGTGTTATCTGTCTTGTTATCAGCCTTTGATAACATATTTATTACAATTCACAAACCCTATGTTACTAGGATTCCTAATCCTAGTATCTTTAAGACTCTTTATTTTCGCCAATTAAATTCTCATATAATTATATCATGTATTAATCAACTCTTGATAATGCATGCTATATTTATATCGTGCATTATTATGAGAATGTTGTATATATTAATGGTCATTACAACTAATTATATTATTTACTTAGTAAGTTCTAAATTCATTAAATAAATAATTGTGAAATAATTATAACCACGTTGATGATCTGACAGCGCGTTGTATCAATGATATAAATCTTATTCATATAATGAAAATTGAAATATCAAAATTCCCTGATTCATTTTTGGCAGTTGCCAGTTATGTAAACTCCTTTACCAAAACAGGTTGTTCTACTCTCCTTACTCAGTTAGCAGTTAAGCTACCTTCCACTTCTTTCATCCTATGGAATCAACTTATACACTCCTTTATAAACATTATGTTTGATCTCCATCAGATTACAGTCGCTAAATTCAACTCCTTGAATTTTGACTATGTCAACAGGAACACAAAATCCAATATGTGTGGCCTTCAATGGTTCATGGATGCAGCTAGCTGTTCGTTCACATCTCCACGTGATTCAAAATTACAATTATTTTTATTCGGGTTCACCTTAATTGGCCTCATTATTTTCATCAACACTTTGATTAAGAACGTCAAAACTCAATTCTAATTGCACCCATCGAATCATGGTAAAAGAGTCTAATAGCATCGTCCAATGATCCTCTAGGTATCGGTGATAGTGCCTACAAGAACCTTAAGTTATGGTTAGTGTAGAGTACGGCACTTCAACTCATATATCACGATCGAATATGCAACTAGGGGTGATCAAATTTTTTTATTAATCGTCCGAACCGCCCAAACCGAATTACACCGCACCGTTTTTCATAATATTTTATAAAAAAAACGCGATTAAAAATATAAATCATAAACCGCACCGCAGACGCGGTTCAGTTATTTTTTATTGCCAAGAACCGCTCCAAACCGCAACGCCTAAACCGCTTGCCACAATATTTGGCCTAAATTTATAATAATTTGTAAACAATATATTCAAATAAAGTCATAATTCATTATATCTCAACTCTATTCAAAATTATAATTCTTACAAATAAAACTTATCTTCTTCTTAATTATTCTTCATATTAGTATTTTATTAGAGTATTTATTTCTTTTGCTACGATATTTTGTTTGAAGTTTGAAAATAAAAAAAAAGATAAAATAGTGTAAATATCATTTTTGTTGTGAGTGTGTTGTGTTGTTAAATTATTAACTTAGTTTTGAATCTATATTATTGTTTTATCTATTTTTATCTTTATATGCTTTGAACTATATTTTATATTTGAAAACAATATATTATTGTTGTTTTCAAATAAATTAGAATATGTGTTTTAATATTTTTCATTAAAAAAACCGTAAACCAACCGCAACCGCTCAAAACCATAAGGCTAATTCTTCATGTAAAACCGCGATTATTTTTTCAAAATACTAGCCGACCGCATATGACAATTCGGTTTGAATTTTTTTAAAAAAAACGCAAAACCGCACTGTGATCACCCATATATGCAACCATTGGTATATCGAGAGTTGCATATGAATTCGATAATGATGTGACATATCTTTAAGTAATAATAAGGACATGTGATGTGCAACTGAGGAAACACATTTTCAAAATGCACATTTCTCACTCTGGTCATATATTCCTTGCATTATTAAATCATCAGATCACTTAGGATATCTTCACTCATAGACAAACGGTGAATCCCTGACTACAATGTATTTGCTCTTACGTATTTTGAAACTACACCCAACATCGTCACTTGATGACCCTCAGAAGAGTTGGTAAATAGATCAAAGTTTCTTGCTAGTACGTAAAGCCTCTACGTTGTCCAGGGTCAAAGGACTAATGGTGTACAACATAACCGCGAACTATTCTACTCGATAAATGATAACCACTTGGATAGTCCAAAAGAGAGTTGTTTAGTGCACCATCAAATGATCACTCATCTATATAAATAGACATATCCATGCCCGTAATAATGAAACATAGCGTTTACAACACATACAATAGTCTCAAGCTCAATCGACCTTTATCCATATTTTAGGCGGCTGATTTGACTAGTAACATGTTTATAAAATACAGTAAACTTCCTAAAAGTTTCATGATCTTACGTTGCTAGGTAGACCTCATGGTATCTTTAATATATTCCAGGGCTTTATCTATGCAGCTTCCTTGAGTATACTGATAAAGTAAATGTCATGATTGAATAAAAATGTGAAATATTATTAAAATAAATATTATTTTTACATAAGAGTTAATAAAGCCCAAACCACAAGTTGGCTCGCTGAGCACCTACTCTAACAAGCTCTCACTTGCCCTATAGCCAACTACCTATATATTTTAGGCTTATTTCTTCACGATGCTTCTCAAATAATTGTCCTGATAGGGGCTTCGTCAGTAGATCATAAACGTATTCTTAATACATAGGAAGCTTCATCCATATCCTTCAGAGAGAATTTACTAGCTAACCGTACTTTAGATGATTGTAACATCTCTACATCATTCCAAATGAGTAGTAGTATGCCATCAACATAAATGATATGAATATGATCGGGCGTTACGAGCTAACTTTTGGAAAGAAGTTCAAGGAAGCTCGTCAAAGATTAATGGCAAGCTATCAAGAGCATGACAATCAAGTTTGGGGCCATTATAATGTTATTCAAATGTTAAAAGACCAAGAGAAGAGCATCCAGACCGAGACAGACGCGCCTCAGCGGAGATTTTTACCCACCCCAGCACGCTCATCGCACTCTAGAAGGGATTTTCCCCCGCCCCAGTGGGGATTTTTACCCACCCTAGAGCGTACCCCTCTGACATAATTTCACAAACTCGGGATTTTGACGCAAATTAATTATGGAAACATTATTTTAGTGTTTTTTGATGATTTTTACCATGTTTTTGGTTAATTATTCCTTGTAACAATGATAATTGACAATTATTGAAGATTTTTATAAAATTTTGTGAGTTTTCTCTCAAATTCAAAAAGTTTTGTTTTGTTAATCCAAAAATAAACTTATCAAAGATTCGTTCTTTTTGGTGTTTGTTGATTGTTTTCACGTGGGTTGTCAAAAAAAAGTTCTTTGAAGGTTCATCTAAAATTCATTTGTTTATTCTTGATTATTTGTTAATAAACTTTTCGTAGTTTAGGTATGAATATCACAACAATTACTTGTTTAAAAAGATCGGGACAACACAACGGCTCTTTATTTCTTTGAATCGAGTGCGTGAATTCTTTTTAGATCACGTTTGCATTTCACGTTTGAAGAATCACATCATTTGGTATCATAGTAATGTGGTTCCTTTTGATTCAAGTATGTATCTCATTGTTATTATCATATCTGCTTATTCTTTCGTTATGTTTTCATATCTGCTTGATTTTAATGTTCTTTGCTGTTTCGTGAATCTTGCAATTCTCAAAATTCTCTGAGTCGTTCTTCGTTTTTTTCGAGCTACACGGATCCTTGTTGTGCAAGTCCCAAAAAAATTATACAAAAAATGGAAAATTTGTGCTATTATTTAGCATTGAAATTTTGCTTTTCTCTCTTTGCGAGTCTTATTCAAGTATCTGTCCACACACACGAAAAAAATCAAATTTCTTGGATTTGTGCAGTTTAAGTGAGATAGTTGCAAGTGTCCACGAGTTGAATCTTAAATTTTGATACAAATAAAAATCTCGAGTACACCTTCGTGAAAACTCTCAAAATTCGAGTGAAAAAAAACTTGAGTGTGAGTGTTTATTCATTGAAGTAGCTAGTGAGTATTTGTAGTGAGCAAAAAAGAGAAAAAAGGAGTTTGAGTGACATTCGTTAGAGTGACTAGTGAGGATTTGTGGTGATGAAACATTATTCTTTATTGTTTTCTACTAATATTTCTTGCAGGTACACATGTCTAATGATAAGAAAATTCAAACAATGTTTGGGGAATTGGATATGAAGTAGGAGAAGGAGTTCAATCCTTTACGTGAGAGGTATAAGCTGTGAGGATTCAGAATTCAAATCAAATCATGTAAGCAATCACACTCAAAATTAAGCTCAAAACTTTAACCTTAGCTATAAACTCAACTATAAACTTAAAACTTCAGTTAACACGGCTCGAAGAAATAACTCAAAAGCTTAGGGATTAACTCAAAAAGGATCTACGCCATAAGAAACCACAACAATCGAAGAGTCATCACCGGAGGAGTAAACCCCCAGCTCATGAACCTAATATTTTAGCTCAAGGAAGCTCATCCCTTCTTGTCCTAAAAGAACTTACAATGGAACTAGGAGAGGAGCTAAAGGACTAGACAAAATTAATATGCAAGAAATGACCCTTAAGTTAGCCAAAATGTCCCTTGAGTTTGGATAAAGTTTGACTAACTTAAGGCTACTTGGACCTGGGCATTTTTTGTACCTATAAATACCACACCACATGCTGAAGAAAATCTGTAACACCCCGAAAATTTAAAGGCCCACGCAAACCACATGCATATAAGTTATTAAATTATTTTGTAATTTTAATTAATTGTTTTAATTGCATGGATTAATTATGTTGTGCATATTGACATGTTTAAAATATATTTTTCTACATGGTTGCATTAAAATGTATTTTTAAATGTTATTCGAGTTGCGATCGAGGAACGGAGACCGAGGGCTGAAAAATAGAAAATATTTTTATTGGTTAATTGTTTTTAATTATTTTTAAAAAAAGGGTGATATTTTTTCTTATTTTTGAAAATAAGGAGTTTTTGAGGTGATTTTATACGGCGGGACGTAACTTTTATCGATGTTAGTTTTCAACAAAAATACGAACTTTTTGGCAACCCGCCTATTAAATCCACAAACTTATTTTTACTAAAACTATTTTAATATTTTAATTAACTCCTAATCTGGTGCTAATGGGCCTAAACTTATGCTTAATAGGCCTAAAGTCTTATTAGTAAATATTTAACTATATTATATGTTAAACCACCACACAACCCTACGCCCACTTTCTGAATTTTCTCTCCCAAAGTTCCTTCAAAATACACGACTCACACACCATCAATATTTGGAGGAAAAATTGAGAATTTGCAAGGTAGAGTTAAAGTCAAGGTTCTTGCCACGTTCTTCGCGATCGTCAACAAAAAATTCATGCGTTAAATACGCAAAGGCATACCATATTCTTCCTTTACTCATCGTCACACCATATTATATATTTATGTTTGAAATTGCATGGAAAACAAGAGCACCATGATATATTTTCGTTTGTGCATCCAAGGTGATTTTTAAAGCTTGATCATTGTTCCAAAAACATGATTTTTATGTGCTTGAAGTGGCTGCCATGATTAGGACTTGTAAGGGGCATGTTTTATATGATTTTAAAGGGTCCTAGGATGCACTAATAAGCTGCAAACGTGAATATCAAAGCTGGAAAAAAAACGTAGACATCACAAAAGAAGGAACCTAAGGTGTGATGGCAAGTAAGTGTCATGTAGGCTCGGTTCTGTGCATGAGCTGGCTGGGGCTCTGCCAGGGCTGGGTCAGGGTCAGGGTGGTCTCAGTCTATGCTAGGACCCGAGGCTAGGCGGTTAAGAAGAGCCCATGATCACATGGACTTTTCCCTCGTGTATGTTTGGTGCAGCCGAGTGCTGCAACCTTTGAAGGGTTAGGGGCTTGGCTAGGGTGGTCCAGACGATGGCTCAAGGTGGTCCAGGGGTGGTCAGGGATAGGTGGGCTCGGTGGTGGCTCGGCTGGAGGTGTCCTAGTGTCATTAGGAATCTATAGGCGTGAGTTCTAGGATAGTGCAGAATTGGGTCAAGTTCAGTAGGCTTTTTGAGCGGGTTAGGGCCATGTTTTGGGCTAGGCTTGGTCAGTAGGGTCCCTAGATGGGTTGGCTAGGGTTTGGCTCAAGGTGGCTTGGGCGTGGCTCGAGTAAATTAGGAGATGGCTCGGTATGTTCGATAAGGTGTCAATTTCAAATTTAATTAGACTAAAATTGAATCCATGGGTCCACGGGGGTGGCGCATGACTTTTAAGGGTAGAATAAATCATAAAAAGGTTATGTTAAAAATTTGGGATCAAAATAACGAGTTTTGGATTTATTCGGGATTTAATCGCCGCACGAAACGCTAATTAACGAGTTAATTGAAACGCCTAGTTTTATGCTTTATAAAATTATTAAAAATTAGGTTTAAGCTTAAATAATTATTATAAGTCTGAGTTTTAATTTGGAAATTTCATATTAAGGTTTGGTTTAATTTAGGATTAAAACACAATAATACGTCTTATTTAAATATTAATTTAAAGGTCCTCGATTCAAGCTAAATAAAAATATGAGAAAATTCATGTAAGCTTAAATAGATATTTGGGACATGTTAGAGTCAATGAAATTAAGAAAATGTCAAAAACGTGAAATTTTACGTCTATGGGTAAAACAGTCATTTTACACCTAGAAATTAGTAAAAGTCATGGCAGTATCCTAAATGCTATTTTATATGTTAAATATGATTATTTTAATGATTATGGATGTTTATTAATTTTTATATGTTAAATCATGATTTTTAAATGTTCAAGGAATTTTTATGGATTAATTATTGGACATTTAAAAGAAGTGTTGCATGCTTGGTTTCAAAAATGAAAACGATACGTATATGCACGATTTTTATTAAGTGATGATAACATGTTGAAGGATGTGAAAGGATTGTGACTAACACGATGATATGTTGGAGATATCGTGAGGGTTATGGTCCCAGTGGGAGCCCGACGATCGTATTTCCTTGGATACGGATATGTATATGTATATGATGATATGTTAAAACGTAAGGCCAAGGCCCAGTTGACCGATGAGAGTGTCGCTGATGTCCCCGCCGCCCAGTACTGTGGTTACATGTAGATGGATCCATCGCCCAACACGTATATGAACACGAAAGTCACAATTAACGATCTGAATTCAACAAACACGTATATGAACATGAATATGAATATGTATACGTTTATGATAATACAAAAATGTTTATGATTTTACATGTTTATGAAAATGGTCAAGGTTAAAGTTTATGCATTATCATGAAAACGTTATTTTAAGTATAAGTATTTTTCACTATTGCATGTGATCTGTAGTATGTATTACTTGTTATCAAGGATATGACGTGTTGAGTCTTTAGACTCACTAGGTGTGATTGATGCAGATGATTATGATAATAATGTTAATCTCCGTCTTGATGGTTGACTTTGCTGGACTGAAGGTGCACATAACCCAAGGACCGACGCTAGTTTTCCGCAATAGTTGTGATTTACGATTTTAAGTTATGATCATTTATTTATGAGGGGTTTTTGAGAGGTTATAGTATGGACTATACTTTTCAAATAATGTTTTTGGGTTTGGTAAAAGTTTAACGATTTTATGTTTTAAACTAATTCCTTTGGATTTTCAAATATTAGTTGATTGTTTTATTTTGAAAATGATGTCAAAAATATTTTATGGTTCGGCCGAATGCTAAGTGAGGTTTGAAAAAAAAAATTCTAGCACGTTTTAAGAAAACGAATAGCAAACGTTTCAAAATCATTCCTAAAAAGCCTCTAAAATTTCGGCTTCTTCCCTACACTCAACCTCTCGGCCGACGCCATTGGAGAAGAAGAAAGAAGGCTTGTTCTAGCTATTTTGTGCAGTGAATTGCTGCTTATACTATCATGAGGATCATGTCCGAATTCGGCCATCGTTCGCCCAAGTTTTAGCAAGTTTCGAACCACACGTTTGAACCGACAGTAATTTGATTTTTGTTATGTAATCCTTTGTATTTTAAAATTTGTGTAAGAATATCATGACATACTTGTTTATGTGTCTAATTAATTTCGAAAATTGTGAAAAGATATTTTTAAAATCTTGATCGATGTACGTTTTGTGTCTTCTGTATTCGATGATCTTTGATTCTGCCGAGTCCTTTCGAAATTCTGATATGAACTGTTTGATAAATCTAATTTTTGGTAATACACTCTTATGATTTGAGTTGAATATGGAACTACGATTGTAAATTCTGTCTGTCCTCCATCAGTGGGTATAAAACTGTGTTCTGGTCCCATCAGTGGGTTTAAAACTGTGTTCTCTCTGGCCCCCATCAGTGGGTATAAAATTGAGTTGTGGCCTCACCCCTTAGAGAACTAACATATGGGGGACAATTTGACCATGGATGACGAGATGAATAACAATGTTATGTTTATTCCGATATGTTTTGTTCTGAATTGTCTTGATAGTCTCTGTTCTACATTTCGACTCTGATTTGGTTAATGTTCTGATATGATAAGTCGATATAGTAAGCTTTGAAAATTTGTTTTAAATTATCATTATATATATTTGTGGAAATCGATCGGCCCCAGTTGCTGAGTGTTTTCCCAAAGCACTCACCCTTACATCTCTTCCCAGATAAGACTGAGGAACAAGTGAATGACGAAGAGCAAGAAACATTCTCAGGCTGGTGAACGCATCAAGAGATCTAGGATCAAAACTTTGTATTTCCTTTGTATTTCGCTTCCGCATTACTGATGTAATTTTTATTCTGTTGTCATTGTAAAGACAATATTTATTATGAAAAAAAACTGGTTTTTGGCTATTTGCTACTAGGCTTAATTTTTTTCATGAAAATTGATAAACAATGTCGGATGTCACCGACGTCTCGGCCTTGGGACGTGACATTTAAGTGGTATAAGAGTCACCAGGTTCATAATCCCGTTGGGATTTTGATAGACAAAATTTGACGAAGTTAAAATTTTGACAAAAGCATAGTGTATTCCTATTTGAAACAATTTTACAATCAAATTCATTCACATCATATGCCATCCTTTCTAAAATTTCTTTGAAAAGTTCAAAGTCTATCACCTTCGATCGTTCTGCAGTTCCAAAATTCTTAGTATTGAAAATTCCACGAAAACTTTGTTTCAATCCAAATTTTGTACCTTTCTATCCTTTGTTTTAATAATGTTTTGAAATTTTACCTCGATTTATTCTAGGAAATGGCTTCCCCATGAACTCGTGCTCAAGATGCCCTTCGCATGCGACAACTCACAATTGACAATCAAGCTAGGGAAATTGCGAATCTGAAAGCTCAACTCGCTAGGTAGAAACAAGAAAAACATGAAATTATAGAAGTCAAGAACCTACTCCAGACTGATGTGCAGCGACTCACCCATCACCTAGACTTGGCCGAAAGCCAACTTCTTTTGGTCCCTACCGATTCAGTCCGTATCGAGCGCCTAGCAACCTTGAAACGAGAGTTACTAGTGAGAGTTGAGACTGAGAGAGACCGTGCTACTCGTGCTCGTCATCATCAAGAAGAAATCACTAACAAGCAAGAACGATACATCTCTAAACTTCATAGTGCCATGGATAAGCTCCAAGATCAGAATAATTATTTGCATCTCGTGGTGGAGAACATGGAAGAGGAGGAGGAAACACCTATGGATGTGGTCGATGATGATAGTGACGATGGAGACATGATAGACTAGGCTAGACTAGTATTATGATTGTAATAAAATATGCTTTGAAAAGCAATGAGTGTAATAACTTATTAAAAAAAACTCTATTATTATCGTATTTACATATTAAAATCGACGAGTATTTTATAAGTCTATCAATAAAATTAATTTTCTTTTAACCTTTATAGGAAAACAAACATGGACCCTCGAATCATTATAACCGAACTCCAAAAATAGCTCCAAGCAAAGGAAGCAGAAATTGACACAATGAAGGCAAGAAACGACAAGCTCGAGAAAAATAACTTCCAACTAGATGGAAATAATATATGCATGGATAATGACCTCTACAAGACACGTGAAGAAGTAAAAAGGTTACAAGAAGATATCAGACGCTATACCGTCTACCGTCGTGAATCAGAACGACGACACGAGGTCACCAAATGAAAGTTGGACGAAGCGAAAGATAAGATTTTAACGCTCCAGATTCGGGATGACAGTCGTCTCAAAACACAACGCCGCCTTGAAGAACATATCGAAGAACATGAAGTCAATGAGGACGTAAACCAATCCACGATTCAGCAACTACAAGAAGAAGTGGAAACATTGACGAATCACAACACTCTTTTGGAACATCACATCCATCAACTACATAATTATAGGATCAATATTGAAGACCTCATGGGCGAACTAGAAGAAAACCCTATGGAAGAAGAATTTGACGAAGCTGTAGGGGATGGTGAAGTATTGGATGAGTAGGATGATCCCTAGGATATGCATTGATTGTATTTAGGTCAATTAGGCTAATCACTTTTGTTACTAAAAGACTGATTGTATGCATTTTAAAAAGTAATGAAAATATATATTTGATTATGCATTATTACAAACAACTTAATAAAATATATGTTTATAGGAAATGGCGGGAAGACCGCTCAGAAACAACTGTAACCCACGCGGAGCCAATCAAATTGAAAATCCACCATCACCACTGAGGGTAAATTTTAGCCAAGAGGATATGATGGCAATAGCTACTATAGTAGCTGCAATACTACAAGGAATTGTGAACCCAAACGCTAACGCCATTCAGCCACCACCATAACCACAACCCCATGGCATTAAGTATCACTACGAATCCCTTCGAAGAAACCAGGTCCCAACTTTTGATGGAAATCCTGATCCAGAAGTCAGTCATAACTGGCTTAAGAATGTTGAAATCCAACTCCATTTCCTGGAAATACTTGAAGAGCTTAGAATTGAAGTAGTGACACCATTTCTTTAAAATAGGGCACGCAAGTGGTGGGAAACGGTATCACGATCATTGGCTGAGATTGAGCAGATCACATGACAAATCTTCAGAAGGGAATTTTTGAAGCAATACTACCCAGCATAATTTGTCTGCAAAAGTTAAGTGAGTTCGAAGGTTTTAAACAAACCTCAGACATGACAGTGATGGAGTACACATCAAAGTTCAATGATCTTGGAACCTATGTTCCAACCATCATGTCAGATGAAACACTTAAAATGCACCATTTTAAGAAAGGGCTGAACATCCGAATTCATTCTGCTTTGGCTGTATTCAGACCAAACAATTTTGAAGATTTAATGGGTGCGGCAATGAGCGCCGAAACAGACATCAAGCGTCGTGAAAAGGAGAGCAAAAACAAGAGGTCCTTCATCAGTCAGTCTGCCCAGAGTGCCCCAAATTCAAGAGGCCAAACCATTCAAGTGGCCATTCAAAGAGAACCTTTAACTATGCTGTCAACAAGGAAGGAAAGTTGTGTCATACTTGTCGGCAGAATCATATCGGAAAATGTCATAGAAAGTCTGGAGCTTGCTTCAAATGTGGAAAATTGGGACATCGGATTAAAGAGTGTCCTGAGAACAAAGATAAAGGGACTGGACCAAACAAACCAAATGAAAACAAGACTAACGCTTGAGTGTACGCTATAACTCAAGAAGAAGATGATAACACCAATGATGTGGTGGCAGGTACGGTTTTACTCAATGAAATGTCTCCTTATGTCTTGTTTGATTGTGGTGCTACTCACTCATTCGTGTCTAAGACGATTTGCTAAAAAACTAAAACTTGAGCATGAAACTCTTAGTGAACCGTTAAGAGTTGTAACACCTGCTAGCAAAACAATTGAAACCCATAAGGTATACCGGAACTATAAAATTCGCATCAGTGATCAGATCTTTGAAGCAGAGTTGATTCAACTCAATATGATTAAGTTCGAAATCATTCTAGGCATGGAATGGTTAGCTAAACACCATGCCATGGTAGACTGTCAAAAGAAATATGTCAAACTTCAGACTCCAAATCAAAAGGAAATCATATATCCTAGAAAGACCAAGGAAGGAAAACTCTTCTATCTGCGTCACAAACCTAGAAGGCCATAAAATGCGGTGAAGAAATTTACTTGGCACTGATCAGCGAAGTCAGAGAACAAACTGCCCCAAAACTGGAGGATATTCCAGTCGTTCAAGAATTTTCAGATGTTTTTCTTGAGGAATCACCGGGTGCGATACCCAATAGAGAAGTGGAATTTGAAATTAATTTGATCTCTGGTGCTGCACCAACTTCAAAGGCATCATACCAAATGGCTCCAGCTGAATTAAAGGAGTTAAAGGAGCAACTTCAAGAGTTATTAGATAAGAAACAAATCCGACGCAGCGCATCCCCATGGGGAGCCCCAATACTATTCGTGAAGAAAAAGGACGGAAGCATTAGACTATACATTGACTATAGAGAGTTAAAAAAGATCACGATAAAGAATAAGTACCCGCTCCCAAGAATAGATGATCTTTTCGATCAGTTAAAAGGAGTAAAGATATTTTTGAAACTCGATTTAAGATCAGGCTATCATCAGTTGAAGGTCAAAGTTGAGGATATACCTAAAACAACGTTTAGAACAAGATATGGACATTATGAGTTTGTGGTGACGCCTTTTGGTCTAACAAATGCTCCTGAAGCATTCATTGACCTCATGAACAGGGTATCCAAGCCACACCTTGATAGGTTTGTAGTAGTTTTCATAGATGATATCCTTGTGTATTCACCAAGTGAGGAAGACCATCGAGAGCATCTGCATCTCACCTTCCAGACAATGCGTGAAAAGGAACTCTATGCCAAATTCAAGAAATGTGAATTTTGGCTAAAAATTGTTGTTTTCTTAAGCTATATAATCTCTGAATTAGGGGTGTCAGTGGACCCTAAGAAAGTAGAGGCGATTAGGAACTGGCCACAACCGAAAACAGTAATCGAAGTAAGGAGTTTTCTGGGTTTAGCTGTCTACTATAAAAAATTTATGGAAGGATTTTTTTCGATAGCCATTCCTCTCACCAAACTCACATAGAAGAATTCAAAATTCATTTGGAATGAAGTACGTGAGAAAAATTTTGAAACCTTGAAAACAAAGCTCGCATCGACACCAGTACTAGTTCTTCCCGAGGATGGCAAGAACTTCACAATATATAGCGACGCTTCAAAGGGAGGATTAGGGTGTGTGCTTATGCAAGAAGGTCGGGTAATTACCCAAATCATGATCTTGAGTTAGCTGCAATTGTATTTGCACTAAAGATTTGTAGACATTATCTTTATGGGGTCAAATGCGAAGTATTTACTGATCACCAGAGCCTCAAATACATATTCACTCAAAAATAACAAAACATGAGGCAAAGAAGGTGGATTGAACTTCTGAAAGATTACAATTTATCGATCAATTACCATCCGGGTAAGGAAAAGAAGGTAGCAGATGCTTTGAGCCGAAGGAACATTAGGAAGTTGAGCTTATCCTCTCTATCAGCGCAACCAGGCTTTCGAGAAGCAATCAAATTGAAACAAAGCCAAGATCCCTCCATCACGAAGATTAAGGAACAAATTCAAGAAGGAAAAACCCAAGAATTCGAGACTGCTGAGCATGATGTTCTCTGGATGAAAGGGCGTTTATGTGTGCCAGACATCGATGGGATTCGAGAATAAGTAATGTCCGAGGCACATAAGTCGAAATTTTCAGTTCACCCTGGAAGCACCAAGATGTGCCGAGATTTGAAAAAGAATTACTGGTGGAATGGAATGAAAAAAACGTAGCTGTCTTTGTTTCCAAGTGCCTAACCTGTCAACAAGTCAAAGCGGAACATCAACGGCCTGGAGACTTCACCAAACCCCTTCGATCGGTTTCAATACCACAACCAGCTATTCATAGCCCTCTCCCATCCCTGTCACGGACCCAAGAGGGGTCAGCTTCCTAGCTTGAATCGAGCCATGCACGGCTGCAACACCCTAATCTCTGGATCAAGCCACATCGACGCTAGTTTCCTCAACACAAAGCCGATCGGCCCTTACCTAAACCAACCAAGCATCGACTCCAGCACATAAACCCCTTCATTCTCAACATTAACAGCTCTCTAGCAACCCAAGACGGGATCCCCTTACATAACCACAAAGAAAACGTGAATAAGTAACAAAAAGATGCACTTTTCATGTCAAAGTTTTGCAAAAATGCTACCACATGATCAATCAAAGAATTCCTCATACAAATACATATACATCAGCATATAAATGGAGTGAATGATGAGAAAAAGGGATACATGACGTGTCTTTGCATTTATACGCTCGAAAACTTGAAGGTTTGCGCGTAGGACTTGCACGGGAGAGGCGGGGAAGGAACTTTTATTTAAAAACTTTGAAGAACTCGAGATGGCTGCTGGTTTTTCGAAAATGGAGGGGCTTCTGAATGAGGGAGGGGGCAGCCACTTGAATATATTATGTTTAGGGTTTAGTTTTTTAGGTTTAAGTCATAATATAATACACTAATGTGCCCTTAATTAAAATTTAAAGGGTTAAAAAGGTTTTGGGCCCATTAAACACTAAAATAAACCCATCAAGCCCAATAACACTCTCGAAAAATATTTCTTTTAGGTACATTTTTGAAAATATTGCCCGAATCCTCAAAAAGTTCCCCAATTCGCTAAATTTTGTGTACAGTTAAAAATATGACCCAGCGAGTAAAAATACACAGCCTAGGCCCAATTTCAAAAATCACACTTAAATACACTCAAATTTAATAATTAAGAATAATTATTTAATAAAATATTTTTCTTAATTATCCCCGGTCTCGATTTCTCGTTTGAGCGCGAAATGCAACTTAAAGTCCTAATGCATAAAACTTTAAATAACCATGAAATAAACACATATCCATGCAATAATCATGCAATTAATGCTTAAAGATCATTAAACATATATTTTAAATAAAAACCCTAGATTGCATATAGTCAGGTTACGTAGTTCGAATTTCCTAGACCTTGCATGGCATGAGCTACTATCTCGCTATGAGTAGCAACTGAGCACTGAAAACAAGGTCATAATTGACTTTTTCCCAATAAATATCAGTTTGTTTGACATTAAATAATTCAAATTTTCTTACACAAAAGAACATAGACTATCATTATAATTTCTTTCGCGTAAACAGTTGATTGACTTGAGCATCGAAGTGACCACATCGGAAAACCTTTCGGCACCCCACTAATGTTCTTTTCTCTCTTAAGTGTGCAAACTCTTTGTCACGGTTACTTCTCATCCCAATTCAAGTGTGCCCGAGTCGAAATCCATCAGACCCGATGTAATTGCCCATTAAGCTCAACCCCATCCACCCCTATCGACATCAGTACACTTAAATGTTTTTGAATTATCACGATGACATTTCTTGTCGCAATATGTTTATAAAGTTAGGTGGTTAGTGGGGGCATTGGTAGCGGTGTTTGGAATGAAGTTGGTAGCAATAGTGATATCAATATTAGTGCAAAAAATAGTGATTTTGATAATGTTAACAAACATCTATCTATCGTTTAGGTAACTATCTTAAAATTATGTATTTATAAACCACAACATTGTTACAAAATAAGCATGATAGAATTAATAACTTTGTATTGTTTATTTACAGTCGAATTTGAAGAATGTCAATAGTGGAAATATCGGTGCTAATACTAAATATAAGCTTCTTCATTGATGTGTTGATGAATTAATTGTAGCAAAAGTTTGAATTGCACCCACATATCCAAACGCATAAGTGCATCACATTGTTCTTGATAGATTTAGTTGGAAAGTTTGCGTTGATAAGGTTTTAGTAAAGAATGTAGACCTAATTCGACTAAATGAAGAAATGCGGTTTCTCTATGATGCAGTAGAAAACACAATAACATGGTTATATAAATTTATAGTATTGTGTGGTTGATGTAGATTATACTTATTTGCGTGGATTGAAAGTTTAATCGTTATTATGTGCTAGCTATTTTGTAAGAGATTTCATATCTTGTTATGGATCTTCGAACATTCTGTTTTGGTATGATGAAAAAGAATAACTTATTAACTCGTGTGGATTAGACTTAAACTTGCACTAAATTTGTTGTAAAAATTTGATTTTTTGTTTTCGTGAATGAAATTGAATTTTTATTACAAATTTGATTTTAACGGTGTGCAAGCATACATTATTGATAAGAACATTAACAACGTACGATTGCACGTCGTGCTGTTGATGCTATTATCCGCGACGTGTGGTGCCTGTTGTCGATGATTTTATCAATGATGTGCAATACGCACTGTTGATGCTATTTTCCGCAACCTGTATTGTGTGTTGTTAATATATATGACTTTCAACATCTTTAATTGTGCAGCATGCAATGTGCGTTGCGGAAAAATGATTTTCGTGTTGCGAAGAGTTGGAAATTCCAAATAAGAACATTCATTGTAGAAAGAAAATGACGAAATTGATCCAGACCCTTCTGTTCTAGTGTGACAAATAGTATAAATTATTGGGAGTTAGTGCTGTTGGGTACTAAATTTCCCCATGGCGTCTCCCGAATAAATTCATCATCACCCCTATCACTTTCCACTTCCATAGTTATATCCTCTCTTTCCTTACAAGTACCGTTACCCTCCTAGTGATGCTCATTCACTGTAGTGCTTTTAAAGAGGTTGCAATTTTCCAGAATATCCTTGTCCTTTGTACTTTTTATTACTTCCTTAAATAGTTATGATGTTAAGAAACATAAAAAAACTAATTATTTAAAATGAAAGTCAATAATATTTTTTAGTGATAGTAAACACACTCTTAAATGATTGGATGATTTTGACTTACAACTTTTTTAACATAATCAATTATCAATTTACATTTATAATATAATAATTATAATAGATTTTAAACACACAAAATATTACAGTTAATTAAAATTCATACTTCATATCACTTTCTAACTTAAATATGTCTATTCAGATTTAAACTAGGATGTTATAAGAATATTTTTTTAATCAAACAGTTGGTTCTTATAAAATTATGTATATTTTATAAGTTGGCAATCCCAATCCCAATCCCAAGTATGTCATGGACTTGGGGTTTTTTTTTAAAAATAATTAAATTTTAAAAAAAATTTCAAAAATAATGTAAAAAAAACATTTTCAAAACTACTGTAATCCATGCTTACGGAGCGCGGACGCTGGTCACGTGGAGCAGCGTCCGCGCTTCGTAAGCACGTACGTTGGTCCACGTAAGCTACAGAATATTTTAGCGACGGAATATATATAAAAACCGTCGTTAATTAGTGACGGTTTCTTAAACCGAAACAGTCGCTAAAATTGAATCAGCTAAATTTAGCGACGGTTTTTAACCGTCGCTAAATGCCGAAATACACACCACTCAATAGCGTGCACATGTACGCTGCGGATAATCTTGAACTTTCAACGACTTGCAACTTTGCATCGTGTAATATACGCTGCGAAAAGTCATTTTTGTTGTAGTGAAGATAGAGAAAAAAAATAGACAATAAGTTCATCAAAAAATAAGTTTTTTCAGGAACCTCTACTATTCAACCAAGTTTTTTCAGTGACTCAGGTATGGCTGACTTTGGTTTGTTTGGTCAGTAGGATTTTAAGACTCCGTCTTGGTCGAACATACACCGTTTTACAAATTTGCTTAATGTTGGTCCGCAGCATCTTGTACATTACATTCGACCACAGAATGATGTTGAGGAAAATGAACGACATTCAATTGAGATATCTCAGTCTTGATGAATTTCTTGTTTGTTTTTTCTCTGTCTTCACTACAACAAAAATAGCTTTTCGTAGCGTATATTGCACACTGCAAAGTTGAAAGCCGTTGAAAGTTCAAGATTATCCGCGGCGTATACGTGCACGCTGTTGATACAAATATGCGAGGTGTGTATTTCGGAATTTAGCGACGGTTCAAAAACAGTTAAGTACACAAGATATGTTTATAGATGTTCGGACAATTCAACTGCTCCTACGTTACCCCTTCTACCACCTCGGGTAGGATCCACTAGAAGACTTTGATTTATAAAATGCTTTGTACTAACCCACTCAGCTTAAGACTTGCCCTACTGCCTAACTGAACTCCTAGTCTAGACTGAAGGCAACATCTTCCAGCCAACACTTGTTTAACGTCTATGTGTTAAAGACTAAATACGCAAGTTTAACTTCTTTGTGAAAGACTCACTCAGCTTTTCAATACGCTCTACTTTCTGTATGTATGTGAGTGATGGTTTGTGTGCGTGTGTGAGAACTTATATGAAAGTTTTCTTGCACACTGAGAGAAAATTGCTTCTAATCTAAGCTGATAACACTTTGAAGTGTTCTCTCAAATCTGGGTTGATTGCTTCTTGAAAGATGATATGAGTTGAGCGTGTTCTTTTTCTTTTCTGATCTTCACACACTTCTGTTCTCTCTTTTTTGTTTATGGTCTTGGTCTTGTATTTATAGAGGCTTTGAGGCCGTCCATCAAGACTCATCAAATTTGTCTGTTGAAGTTTGAATATGTTCCTCGATATTTGTGTTTTGTCCTTTCTGACAGTCATTTTGGAACGTCTTGATTTTAAGCTCTGCTGCAACGTTCATTATTATCCTTTGAACGGACAATTGCTTTTCTTAAATGCGCACAACTAGATTCTACTTAGATAAATTTGTCGTGTTCTGAAAAATGGTCGGTTCCAAGCTGATGCTCTGAACTAGTCAGTTGAACTAGTTTGGTGAAATCAGTTGGCTCGTCAGCTGAACTGATTTTACTGCTTTAGTTGAACTGGTCAGCTTGGCTCTTCATCAGTTAAGCTCTTCATCATCAGGCCATGCTTCTGAAGGTCTTTTGCTGAACTACCTATCAGCTGGTCAATCAGTTGAACTGGTCAAAATTAAGATATAGATTAACTAAAATTATAGAAAATGATTAAACATCAAATGTTATATAATAATTAAAAAAAAATTAAATTTTACTTATTAAAAATAATTATTATTTCTAATTTATAGGTCAATAAAATATTATAATTTTTTTATTATGTAGTGTAATATATTATAATTTTTTATTATGTAGTGTAATATTTTTTTTATAATTTTTAATAAATATAAATTTAAATTTTGTGAGGTTTTGTGACTTAAACTCCAAAAAATAAATGAACGATATTAATAATTTTGATTTTAAACTATTGTTAGAAATAAAAAATATGTTTTTAAAAAATAAAAATAAAAGAAAAAATAAATATATGAGAAAATAATGAAAATTTTTAGTGTTTGTATTGAGTATGTGAGTTTGAGAGATTTCTTAATTAAATGTACATCCAAATCTTTGTGTTGAATCAAAGATTTTTTTTATATTTAATTTTATTGTTGTACCTTAGGATATAATTATTGTACTTAATAGAATTTCATATAGTTATTAAAAGTTTATTGATATTTTGAATACTTATAGACTTTTGTAGAGTTTTGAAAAGTCAAGTTTGAATACCACTTGACTTTTTAAAATTTAACAAAAGTTTACATTGAATACCACTAAACTTTTATAAAGTATATAAAAGTCTAGTTTGAATACCTCTAGACTTTTAAATTCCATAAAATTCATTAAAAGTCTAGATCCAATACATCTTCTTTAGTATAATAAATAACTAGTATTTAACCCGTGCGATACATGGGATGATATTATTAAAAATTAGTGAAAAATGAATAGATATTTAAATTGAAAAAAATAATACAATTATAAAAAATAAAAATAAAACTATTTTTTCACTAATTTTTAAAAAAACTTTCTTAAATACAACGCATATCGATTAATTTTTTTTGGCTAATAATCACTATCATATATCAAAATTTTAGATTGTGTTAGCATAAGACAATGACATGATGCTTATCGTGTCTAGTGTATTGATGTCGACCAACAACTTTAATACATATTTAATTTTTTAATTTTCGAGAAGCTATATATTATTATTTTTTAACATGTTATAAAAAAATATTTTTAAATCACATTCAATAAAATTAATGAGAAATAATTTTTAAAAAATTCAGTAATTTCGTCTAAATACACATTCACAAACAATTTTGTGACATGACACTTGTTTGACACATTTGAATGATAACAACAACTGTTTGAATTTGGTTTATAATTGTCAGAATGAAATTTAATTTCTGGATTTGAAATGTAATTTAATTTGGTTTGTGATTCCAAGAAGAGATTCAATTTTCAAGAAGTTATACACACAAACATTAATATGCAGTTTTAATAATGAATTAAATATATTTAGACATTTATTATTATTATAATATATCTTACCACACTATTCTTTTATTTCTTTTTTTAGAATATCATTTAGGTGGGAATTTACTAAATCTAGCCGACAACTCTGATTTTATATATATATATATTTTTTTTTACAGAAATAATACTTTTTTGTGTCGAGAAATAGATGTATTAACTTTGGAATCTTGCATCTTCATCATCCTCTGACAACTTTAAAACTATCGTGTTCCATTCTTATGATCTTTTCAACTCCTCACAATAATTTCTTCTTACTAAATTGCTCCTCGTGTGTCCCTCGCAGCAACTTCAGTGCATTTCTCTTTGCTGAATAAGCCATATTCCTCGATACACGCTGCATCTGAATTTTCTGCAAATATCTTATCAAAAATGTAAAATCAATTTGAAATATTTTTTAAAAAAAACCAGACATAAAATGGATTAATGTACTTTTATTAGATGGGTTAATGTACATGATTTAAAATACCAAAGGTTAAATTGGATTTAAGGAATCATCTGAACAATTAATTTGAAATGACAACATTTGAAATTCATTCCCAAATAAATTTATTTTTATGGGCTTGGAATCGATTACTTCAAATCCAAAAATCTATTAATTTATGAGCAAGTATAATGTGAGATATCCGTAAGACGAATCAATCTACTTTATATTCGTTATTAAAAGTAATATTTTTGACATAAAAATTAATATTTTTTACGAGTTATATTAAGTCGAAGATCCGTATGACAAAATTGAATCGTGAGACAGTTCATATATCCTTTTTTTGTGTTAATTTATTGGGCAAATTTTTTGGTTTTTGTTTTTGTTTTGTTTAGTTTAACTTTTTCAAATTTGTAAAATGCTATCTGCCATAAAATGGCAGTGTTTTCTGTGGTGTGCGCTGCAGCATACTCTGCGGTTGTATGAGACTCACACTCTATAAATATCAGAACGATAACCAGAGAAGGGATGGCGACAGGGAGTTAGGAATCCTAGTGATTGTACAACCAATTAAACCCTCTGTTCCTTTCTCTGTGATACTGTTCGCTATCTAAAATATTTCGATCGAATATAGATTTCTAGGGTTTCTTTACGATCCCATCATGGTAATGATTTTATAAGCAGTTATATACCCTCCGCACATGCAAATTTGCCGTTTTTGTCTTTAATTTGCTATAGTTTATGAAGTTCGCGAATTTTTCCAGCTAAATACACGTCTTCTTCATATATGAGCGGTGATTGTTATTCTTGTTGTTGTCACTACTCATTAGTACTTTGTTTTGTTTGCCTATGCCCTGTTTCAAACATTTAGCTAAATTAGAGACCTTCGGTGATGTGAATTGATTATATGAGGTGTTTTTTTCATGCAGAACAAGTTGGGTAGAGGACAACGTGACAAAGTGCAGCAATTCATCTCGATTACGGGGTCGAGGTGTCTTGAAGATCCTTTTTTTTTAAATTTCTTTTGTTCTCGATTGTTCATATATGTTGGATGGGTTTTCTGTGGGAATGTTGATGGTGCTAATTAGGTTTATGAGCAGTTGCTATTCGATCTGCCTTTTTGAACTTTTTTGGGTCATATTCTTCTTAATAGGTGTTCAGATGGAATTTTGAACGTGAAAACTTCTATATGTTAGTTCAAATAGTCCAATTTGTTCTATTTATAACATTCACTCATTTAATTAGATTAGATATGATAAGAATTATAAATGTGTTATGTAGGATCTTCGGTCGCCTGTAAGTAGTAAAATACTCCGAATGCTATATTATAGTTTCTAAAATGTCTATTATAGCAAACTTCATAATCTTTTTAGTTTTTAAATCAATCAATAGACTACAATGCTTTGGAAACTTTAATTTTTGTGCTGTGGAATGTCATTAATATGATTGTCTGAGCTTTGTATTTTAGGTGTTGTGAATTGGTGAATGGTGTCGTAAGATGCAGTTTATCTTGTTTTTCACGTGTATTTACTTTGGATGCAGTGAAAAAGTTGCCATCCAGGCTCTGAAGTCCAGTGACTGGCAACTTGAAGGAGCATTTGATATATTTTACAGCCAGCCCAAAATTAAGTCATTTGCTGGCACTAGGCACTTAGAGGAGCTCTACAGTAGATACAAAGGTTCGCCTTTTGAGAACTCGTTGTTGCAATGTCTGAAGGCATATAACTTTTTTTCTTTTCCTTCTTTTTATTTGTTATATATGAATTCAATTTTCACGACATGCTTCTTGATTTCTGTTTTTCTTTGAATTGGGAAAGCATCTGAAGTCTAATTCTTGGACTGTACAGTAATTCTTTGGCACATTCTTGCTGTTTTAGCGTGCAACCTTACTACAGTTTGTCATGGTGTGCAGATCCATTTACTGATATGATATTGGCTGATGGCATCACTCTCCTGTGCAATGATATTCAGGTAGACTTAATAACTACTCACTTTACAATCTTTTGTTCATCATTCTGTAATTCTTGTTCAGAGAATTGGAGACGAGCATCCTCAGACATTCCCTGGTGACATCTTTTGTACCTCGTGGAATTTTTTGGATCACGTTCTTTCATCTCTGTTTTTTTTATTTGTTTGTACCATCAAGTGCCGTTTTTTTAATGTCTTGATTGGCATTGAGTGTCATTTTTAATAGTCTGCGGATTATATTCTTATTTGGCAGGTTGATCCTCAGGACATTGTCATGGTAAGTTCTAAAATGGTATTATCTGAAAATCTGGCATCACTTAACATTTTCGTGTCATCTTAATTAAGTATTCCCTCCCTCCCATATACAGACTTGTTTGCTTTTTCAACCATATTAAGTAAATCATTGGAAAATTAAAATTTATAAACAAAAAATCTATTTTAATTTTTACCCACATTTAATTCTTTCAAATGCGTTCACGTTTTCCTAAACTTAGTTAATAGAGTATATTAGGAAAAATAAGAAAAGATTCTACTAAATGTAAATCTGGACTATATGTTTGGGACAACCGAAAAAGGAAAGGATACCTAAATAATTGGGACAGAGGGAATAATACTTTAAACAATGATAGTAGGTGAAACCATAAAGATGCCAATATTTATTTCTAAGGGTTGTGTTAATATTTACCCAATTCTTTTTAAACTTAAATTTGGACCTGCAAACTGCTGCTCAAGAGGACTCCGGGATTTAGTGAAGTCACTGCACTGCAGCACTCAGTGCCTAATTTGCTGTAACTGATAGAAATTATAGACCATGCGCTATTATTTTCAAATTCTTTTTGATATCTTGGATTTTGAGTTATGGGAAGGGACCTATCCTTAATAGATGCATATTTTTTTTGTCGTGTCTATCAAGTTTTTCCTCCCTTGTTTTGACCCATTTATCATGACAAAAGTCTTTTTTCATCAGTAAGTAAATTTATTGGGAAAAAAAGTATACAACTACACTGGACATGTCTATGAAAAGTGTTCCAAACCATGTATCAATCCATCTAAGAACAAAAGGGATGGGGAAGACGAGTATAGTGATTCATAAACAACTAACTTAACATTGAAAATGATGCGATGTGGGAAGGGCCACATTCATAACAGAAGTTTATATTGGTTTGAACTGCAGTTGGTTGTTTCATGGCATATGAAGGCAGCCACCATGTGTGAATTCTCAAAGCAGGAGTTTATTGGTGGATTACAATCTCTTGGGTAAGTAGGTCAAGAACTATTTTAGCCTTTTTCCCTCAATTTTCCTTTATCAAATTAATATGGAGTTGAACTTTTTGTCTAGCATATTTTAAAGTTTACATTTCCATCGGCAGGATAGATTCTCTGGAGAAGTTCAGAGAAAGACTTCCTTTTATGCATTCTGAACTGAAAGATGAACGTAGGTGATATGCATTTAACTCTTTCTTACTCCAAAAGGTTTTTCAGCCACTTTCAATACTGGGATATCCCAACCAATGCCTCATACAATTTATTTCATACTGAATGCTTTATTATTTCTTTGCCGTGTTACTTGTGAAATAGTTAATATCTGTTGTGTACTAGTAATTTTGTTAAAAGAATATACGACCTCTATAAGGTTTTATATATATTTTAATTTTTCTGTCACTGAATTCGATGTATGCTTCTATTTGCCCAGAAAAGTTCCGAGAGATCTATAACTTCGCTTTTGGCTGGGCCAAGGAGAAGGTAAATGTTATTTGCTTTAATTATGTGAAGCAGTACTTTTTGGCTATATTTGGATGGAAGGATATGGTGAATTTAATTTAAATCTTGAAGGCAAATGCATTCAAATTATTTGGTAAATATTTAAATTTGTGGATTTTAATCCCTCACTTAATTTAAGTTATTTTTTTAAATTCAAATCGAGGATTTTCATAATTTCGATTGACGGGGTAATTTTGAACCTATTCTTCCGAATCTATTTCTTTGACGAAATACTTTAATGCGATGCAACTTTTGTCTCAACTTATATTAATGCCAGTGGATCGACTATTTTCTTATCTACTTGACAAGATATAATGTACATCATTCGTCAAGATTATAAATTTCTTTCGTCAATGTGAATTAGTTGAATGTCCGGCTAACACTTTCTTTATCTACGTTTTGTCCTATAATTATGTTTTGTTTTTCTCTGTCATTCTGTGAACATGCTGATGCATTTAGGTACCCGATGTTATCTCTTGATTTCAGGGTCAAAAGTCTTTGGCATTGGATACGGCAATTGGAATGTGGCAGCTGCTATTTGCGGAAAGGAAATGGCCATTGGTCGAGCATTGGTGCCAGTTCTTACAGGTGGAAAAAACAGAATTTCAATTCTATAAGTTGTGCAATTCATTTTTTGAAATTGTTTCCATGTAAATGCTGGTGAGGATAAAATCTAACATGCACGAACTCAATTTTATATAGTTTTGTATCATTTAAGTAGAATTGGACGCCCAATGATAGCAAGTGATTGAAAATATGACATTATTATAACTTAAAATCTGACGGCGAAAGTCCACTTTGATTTGAAATCTTTCGGTTTATTTAGGGTTTCTATCTCTTTTATAGCAACAATAATTTTATCATCTTTGAAATCTAGAAATAATGGAGATTTTGAGCAGTTCAATGCAAATGAATTCCTCGTTAGTCGTTGGTGACAAAAGCCGTTGTTAGGAGAATACTTTTGTGGGAGATATATGTTATTCTCTTTCGTGTTGCCTGGAGGGATTGACAAACAATACTACTACATTTTATTCCTCTAGTATAGGACAAACAGATATGACCGTTACTTTCAGTTCTAACATTTTCAGTCAGAATATTGCTGTCTTGTTACTTTACGACAATTGTGTGGATATGGTGTTGACAAGCGAATCTGAATCTCCTCTCTGCACATTAGTGTGTGTGTGTGTTGCTATTAATTGCTGCGAGGTCCTTCATATCCTTCTGTCCAGCATTGACTATCTATTGCTTAGGTATTCAGTTTTCTCTCCTGCCTTCTTCATCTAGCTCCTACCTTCAC
Source organism: Primulina huaijiensis (assembly GCF_012295235.1). Lineage (NCBI taxonomy): Eukaryota > Viridiplantae > Streptophyta > Magnoliopsida > Lamiales > Gesneriaceae > Primulina > Primulina huaijiensis. Next base: position 7,538,830 of record NC_133306.1, read on the forward strand.
ATAACACTATGCGTCAGTGGGATTTCTTGAGGTTGCCTGGTTTGAGATTCCTAATAGGATGGGTAATCTGCTCTCGAGGGAGTTATGTGGATCCCCTGTTGCTTCTCTGGAGGGAGAGTTTAAGGTTGAACATAAATTGTTCATAATCAGACTAGGTAGTGGGGGGACCTAAGTTTGTTTGATTGAATGAACTAGAAAGGCAAGTTACATCAATAACTCTAAATCATGCCCGACTTATAACCTATATAGGGGCAACAATGCAGTACTTTCTATTCAGAGATTTTTTAATGACAAAGATAGCTTTTTGGAATTGTCTAAAATTTTTCAACAAGGTAAGAGGCATCATATTACAATACCGAGTGGTATGGCTATGTGGGGTTGGAAGTGCTTGGCTAATCATCTGTCCAAAGCCTTGCGTGTTAAGAAAGAAGTGCCGTTATTTCCGCGTGTAGGTCGAGAGCGAGATAATCATGCATTTCAGTAAGATTAACATGCACGGAAGAAGCCAATGTCTACCATGATTGAGGATAAGGTCAAACTTTTTAATTGTAAGGATAATGACTGGAGTGAAGCATTTATTATCACTAAAGGAGAAAGTCAACATCTCTTGGGACTTGATTCGGGTTCTACGTAAGGCGGTCAAGCGATGCATTGAAAATTTTCCATTTCAAGCCGACAAGGCGGTGTGGTGGCCGAATAATGAGAAGGATTCCTCGTTTTATTTGAGACTGAGATGTTTTTTTGAAAAGAGAGTTATTTTGTCATTTGAACGGTGGAGTTAGGAATAAACAGAATAAAGGTAGTGTATGAGTGTTGTGATAATTGGGACATTGGGTTAGGATTTTTGGGCTTCTGTGGAACCTATGATCAACAGATTTGCTTAAGATTATCAGGGATTCTTGTGGAGGTCTATAGGAAATTAACCAAGACACTGCTATGATTAAGGATTTATTTGCAGCCAAAATCAAGGTGGTAGGGCCTGAAGGTGGTTTTATTAATAATATGTTGCATATTCAATCGGAGTTTGGTCTCTTGGATATTCGTGCAGTGGTGGATTTTGTTAATATAGCAGCTTACAAGATCTTTGAACAACAATCATACACGCAGGTGGTGATTGACAGAGCCAGGACGGTTGGGTTGGGAAAATGAAAGTGTTTATGAAGGACACATGAGAGGTGCTTCACCTAAATGTTAAGATAAGGTAGACGTGGATATTGTTACTGACTAGAAGGTAAAAACCCAGAAATCGGTTGTGGAAACGATTGCAACTGGGGTTTGTGTGAATGAAGGTTTGGCTATGTCTAAGGATATTAATAAAAATGGGGACTTTGGACATACTCGCAACATCGAAGGCGTGAACTTGTTTTTTTTAGAGAAAATCGAGAGTGGGACAATCTTATCGGAAATGGGAAAGTCAGCAAATAAGTATTTTAGGTTAGAACTAATATTTTAGGTTAGAACTGATATTAGGTGGCAGACATATCAAGATTCTCAAGAGGATTATTCCTGAAAGGGTCGATGATTTTAGAAGAAGTTTTATTCAGAATATATACAAGTCACATGTTGGAGGCGCAAAATTACCTGGCTGTGTGTAGGGAGAAGGGAATCGAAGCATACTTTTGAGATTGTATACTATAGAAGAAAGGCCCATACAACAAGTGGTAGAGACATCTCATATGCAAATAATTTCTCAACGGTAGATGCTCTGAGGTTGGGGGATCAGACGTTGGGTGATGGAGGTCTTGAGGAGTGCAATTATCAAATGCATTATGATGTGATCAAAGATAGTTTCGGAGAGAGTTCATAATCATCCGAGTTTGGCAGCCCAGTTAGCTTAGATACCTCAGTGCCCACTTTCTTGGGTATGGAGGACATACGAGGTCTTTTTGCCTTATCTTCGGGTTCTCAGCAAATGCGAATGCCGTGTACCGAGGTTTTTCTGGATCCTATAGTGAGAGAGGTTATTCTTTCTTGTCAGAATTCACCTCTAAAACAATCTTTCTTTCTTAATTATTTGTTTCCTTCGTCTTTTCTGTTTTGGGTCTATCTAAGGGGTTATCAGGAGAGGGTGTGCAATCACTGATGGGTGAAAAGACATGTAAGTTGGTGAATAGCCATTCTAAGGATGAGAAGGGGAGGATGTTTCAAGGTAATACGGGGGGATCGACAATCCGTTGGTAGTGAAGATCACTTGTCTAGGTTGGGGATTGAGTAGCTGGCTCTAGTGTATGAAGTAGGGAATACATCGATAATTAACAAATCCAGGTAGTTAAAAAGAGGTTGACCTTTGGGACCTATTATGAGAAAAGATCGTCTCACTAGGGCTCTGCAGTGGTTAAATTAAGATTTGTTCTTGGAATATTAGGGGATGAGGGTAGGGTAGACGTAGGGGATTAATTAAAGCAGTTTTACGAAAGAAAAGACTGAATGTAGGTGCCCTTCAAGAAATTAAGAGAAAGTCGGTGCAAAGGATATTTATTGCAGGTCTGTAGAAGTTTAGTTTTGTTGAATGGTTATTGCTACCTGTTATCAGATCAGGGGGTATCTTTTTAATATGGGACCCTAGATTGGTTTCGGTTACAGATAATATGATTGGAGAATTCTGAGTTTCAATACAAATTGAAAAGGATGATGGTAACAAATGATGGTTTTCAACAGTTTACGGACCTTGTAAGCCGAAGAAGGCATATTTTTTGGGATGAATTGACATGGTTGAGTGCAATTTGTGGGGATAATTGGTGTTTAAGGGGAGATTAATGTTGTGAGATCGTTACGGGAAAAAATAAATAGTAGAGCATTAACCACGAGCATGAAGTGTTTTGATTCGTTGATCAGGGATTTGGAGTTGTATAATCCACCTTTGTTGAATGCAAGTGTATTTGGTCGAACTTGAGGATGTCCCCTATTTGTTGTAGGTTGGACATATTCTTGTTTTAGTGGATGGGTGGAAACTTTTAGTTTTTCCAGACAAACAGATTTACCTAGATTAAAATCAGATCATTTTCCAATATTCCTAGATACTTAGTGGGGTCTTTCACATCCACCTTTTAGATTTGAGATTTGAGAATGTGTGTTTGAAACATCGTAGCTTTAAATCAGCAATTTCATTTGGGTGGAACAATTCAGATTGTCAAGGTTGAGAGGGGTAAAAATTTATGAGGAATGTTAAAACGATCAAAAGTGAGCTTTTAATTTTAAATAAAGAGGTTTTCGGAAACGTATGTATGAGATTGGTGGAGATGAGGAAGAACATGAGGGTCAGGGGTCAGATGAGTCAGCAATCGAGAGAAAGGAAACCAAATGTGCATTAGAAGAGTTAATGTGCTGAAGAAATCAAATAGATAATCAAAAGGCGAACGTGAAATGATTGAGTGTACGAGATCATAACACAATTTTTTCCCTCTTTATTAAATCATTGTAGGATCGGGTCGTCTATTGACAAATTGAAGCTGGTTGATGAGTCGATCATAGTATAGTTTTTCGAAAAACTATACAACATATTTGGGGATGGGGGTTGGGGAATAGAATGAGTGGAGTGGTGCTCTATCAATGGTGAGGGTGTAGCAGAGTTGGAGAGACCTTTCTCAGAGATTGAGATTAGAAGACCGGTGTTTGAAAGTGATGGAGAAAAGGCGTAATAAGGTCAGGTTTTGGGAGGATAGGTGGTGGCGTGATTTTTCTTTTAAGGATCTTTATCCTATGTTATATAAGCTATCGTTGGTTCATAATAAGCATTTTTCTCTTTCTGTCCACTCGGAGTATTGTTCTTCATTTTCTTCTTTACCTTGGGACTTGTATCTGCGGAGGGATCTGAGGGATGAGGAAGTGAATGAATTGAGCTCTTTGTTGAGATCTTTAGATATAATCAAATTGGTTGAGGTGCTGATGATATCAGGGTTTGGGACGAGGATCCTTCTGGAGTTTTGTCGATCAAATATTTCCGAAGTCTTTTTTTCATATATGTAGTTTTCCTTTATTTCCTCTATTTCATGTCATTTGGAAAATTCAGATCCCATCGATGGTTCAACTTTCAAATCTTCTCATGGACCAGCTGTGCTGGGTAAGCTGTCTACTTGTGAGATGATGCAAAAAATAGTGGTCTTCTTGTGCTCTGTATTTGAATTGGTGTGTGATGTGCCGGAATGAGGTGGATAATCAGGTTCATCTACTTATTCAGTGTTCCTTCATGAGCTGTCTTTGGTTCAGAGCTTTGGAGGAGATGAGTTTGGTTTAGTTAGTTCCTAGATTTTCGCACGAGCTATTTGCTGCAAGTCTTGGACGCAATCTTGTAGGAGGGGTATAATTTTTTGGACAATAATAGTTCATTGTATTTGCTTGTCAGTATGGATAGACATATTTTTGGCAGCTTAGAAGAGATGGTTAAAGAATGTTTGGACATGATTAAGATGATTTCTAGCTGGATTGAGAAGCATGTAGAGTTAAAGAATTTCTCGATTTCAAATCCAGTGAAGAATTAAAATTATATATGATGTTGATTTGAGCACGGTGTTTGCCTTTTTTTCTCTTTCCACGCGGATCACTTGTCCACTATTTGTAATTATTGCTTCTAATTGATGAATATATATAGTTTCCTACATAAAAAAAGATTAACTATTATGTAGTTCGTCACGTTATATAATCATGAAAGCAACCCTTTTTCCTAGCAAAATGCTCCTTCGATAAGAGAGATTTGGTGTTGGTTAAATATTTAGCTTCTTTTCAGAATTTCAATGTTGGCTTCCAATACTTTGAATATCCTGCTGTGCGTGTTACTCTTGATTAGAACTCAGTTTCTTTAGGGATATGTAGAACTTTAGCCAATGGTCTTTTTCTTTTATGTTGACTTTCAATCCAAATGACATGTTTCCTAGTGGTTTGAATTGGAGTATTACAAATTGGTTGAACCATTTTCAATTCGAGTCTTTTTCTTTTATTTTATTTTTTATCGGAGTTTCAATTTGAGTTTGGGATCCAATCTGATCCGGATAGTTACCAGATTGGATCATTCTGGCTTATTATTGATTGTTCACTTAGCCAGATTCAGTAACTGCAGGTGCTATTGTGTATAATTACTAACGTACTAGTGATTAATACATTTGTATTCAATGATATGAGCTGACACAACATAGACACGGTGATACTGATTTTGAGGTGAATAATAAATCCCTATGAGAAATGGAGAGGGAAAAAAGAACACTAGAAGTGATAAAAAGAATGAAAGAAATGGGGAAGAAAAGAAAGATGAAGAATGGAGAAGAATTGAAAAGATAACGATATTGCTCTGGTTGTGGGTGGGAAATGGTGGTAGAGGAAGAAGATAACGAGCAAAAAATATTAGGTGTGAGTGAGTATTGCGGTTAGGATGGTGATAGATAATTATTAATTGTGATGCAAAAATATTAAAAAAAAAATTAGGAAAGGTAAACTTGCGTGTTTGTGTAAAAATTTAAAAGCATCCCTCATTTCTATTCCACAAAACAATTTAATAATCATCTCATATTATTTCTTCTATCATAAAAAGTTTTATAATTACTCCATGATTGATTACGTCATTTTCCGATCATACCAATCAAGGACATCCTATACATATGCTTGTGATCGGGTACAGTTAACTGCGGTTTGGAAATTAAGAACCCAAGACCCGTTGCATATTCGGGTGTTTTTAAAATCGCCAGGCCAAAAAATAATTGACATGTTGAATGTGGTACAATTTGGCTTGGGCCAGGCAGTTAGAGCAGCCTAGCAGTTGAGCTGAATACCCCCTACTCTCCAGTTTAGATTTCTGTTGATGGAGCCAAATTCGATTTGTTAATGGATTGAATCGAATCCAAATTGGTCCATCTGGTTCCAGTTCTGAAGTGGGCTTAATGATGTAGTTTCAGTTAAACCCACTCCGTCGATAATTTCTAATATTTTTTGCGATATTATATGCGCATCTCAAGTAATTAGTTGGTATGATTCCTATTTAATCTTTTCTTTCTCAAGCATTTCTGTTTTTTTTTTAAATAATCCAGGCACGGCATAACAAAGCAATTTCTCGTGACACCTGGTCCCAGCTGCTGGAATTTGCAAGGGTAAAACCGAACGTTTTGAATATGCAGTTGCTTGGTTATATTGTCTTTTCCCTTCTATAATTTCTTACCATCTGCTTGACCTTCTATATCCCTACCGGAACGCTCATGTGGAGATTAATTATCTTATTAGATCTCGTTTTATCTAATGCTTTCCTATGCAAGATCATGAAATCTATCACTAAACAAATTTACATAATGCAGATCGTGGATCCTGCATTATCAAACTATGACCCTGAAGGTGCTTGGCCGTACTTGATTGACGAATTTGTTGACTACTTGGCGGAAAATGGCATGATGCAGAAGGGTAAATTGTGTGATTGGAGCTTGTAACTTTCACATAGCCATTTGAGGTGTGCTTCGGATTAATTCCATCCTTTCGTTGAGATTGATGATTTGAACCTGCAGTTTGATATAAATGATGGATAAAAAGAAAGTACGTGAATCAAGGCTTATTTGGATTGAATATATTTGGCTCTCCTCTGATTGACAATTTGTATGAATCCACCATTATTGTAGAAGCAAATACTGACCTTTTCTATTCTGAATCAATAATTTCGTTTGTTGCTGATTAGAAGACTACTATTAGTCGCTTGCTAAATACCTAAAGAAGAGTACCCGGGCCACGATACAGTAGGCTTTGATGATACTGTCATTTAGTCATTTACCAGCACAAAAAAGATCTAGTTTATTTTGCGTCTAAACCACTGTATATATTTTCTCATATGCATTGTGTATATGTTCCAAATTTATTTTGACGCATTAAATCATGTGTTACATAGAGAGGTTTCTGGATTAAGTACATACCAAACCGACAAGATTTTAGAAGGATTGCAAAATATAGAGGATACTGGACCAGGAGACCAACTGGGGTAGGTGCACGGTTGAATGAAACGGGGCCGGAACGCAAGCAACCTTGACGAGGTTCCGGGGTGTGTAGGTTGATGGCTTGTATCGGCGTTTGAAAACGAGGATTTAACGGCGGAACGGAACGGGACACGCGGAACGGCACGGAACGGAAGTCTAATAAAGACTAATAAAGAAGAGACCGCAAGTCAACTATTTTTATTGACAAATTTTCATTACAAAGTGTGAAAAAACTAAGTTAATTATAAAATATTTCTATTTTAATTGATGTTAAATAATTTGTAAAATCACTTTATATAAGATGTGATGCTTATTATTAGTCCATCACTCTAAATTGATTCAAATTTGTGCGAATTTATATATATCCAATCGAAAATATTTTAAAGTTTTAATTAATTAAATACAAATAATTTTTAATAGTATATTTAATTTTTGATATGGTTGGAAATATTTTAAATATAATGATGATATAAATTGTGTTCAATAAATTGTTAATAAAATTTTAAAAATATTTTAATTTCTTATTTACATCAAATAATCTATTTAAATGATATTTATTTTAATTTTCATATTTCTAAATATTTTCCAAAATTTTCATTTTTTATATATTTATAATATTTTTTTAAAATATCCGTTACGCGACCGTTCCGTGAAATTTCATTGTAACTGGAACGGTAGCATCTGTTCCGATCTTCGCGACCGCGACAGCGAACCATGGGTAGGTGTGAAAGAAGGCACTCTTGGGGGATTAGGACAACCAGTTGGCGGATTAAGCTCAGGAATCAAGAAGCCTAGGTATGAAGGATTGGAACAAAATCGAGCCTATTTGGAAAATCAATACTCGAGCTCTGGCTCAATTGCCAATGTCTATCAGTTTTTATGCGACTCTCAAGTCCTAAAGAGTTTAATATCACGGGTCATCCATTTCACCTAATTGCTCTATAATAGTTGAACATAGAAGTATATGCATAAACATAAACCGGAGAACAAGAAATTGTTCACCTCAACCAATAATCAATAGAAACTGTCTTTGGAGATTGAAAATAGGTGGATGATGGTGTATGTGTCGCCAGAAGAATGTTTGGTGGCAGATAAGATATTAGGTGGTAAGTGGTTTTGTTGAATAAAACGAAAGATAGAAGAAATGTATAGACGGAAGACGCGTTTTTTATACGCTTTTCACACGGACGAAGATCTATATAAATAGAGCTTCATCCTTTCATTTAGAAAAGGTCCTTTAATCGAGTTCTTTCTCTCATGTTTTATCATTTGAGTGCTTAGTTCTATAATATTTGTGATGTGTTTGTTCTCCTGTATTAAGAGAGAATGTGTTCTATTTGGAAACACAGTGAGTGGTTGTATACAATAAAATATTATAGTGAAATTTTTTCATCTTGCATCTGGTTTTTATCCTAATAATTTTTAAGAGTTTTCCATGTAAATCTTGATGTCCAATTTATTCTTTATTTTCATATTTATTATTTGAAGTTGTAGACCAACAATATGGTTTGAAATTATTGGTTCTCTTGACTTTATTTTAGGATAACAAGAGTACGAAGGGGACGATCCACATACAAGGCTATTACCTTGAATGCTAAAACTCTGAATTATTTCAATTATTACGCTTTTAGTGAGATGCAAAAGTTTCACACATTGATGGTATTCGGGGATAGTTGATTGGAAACATAAAGTAACCAATTGTTGGTTATAATTAAGGATCTCTCTTAAAATAATACTGTTAATTTATGTATTCATCAAGTAAAAAATGTTCAGTGGTGCTAACAATTTTTTGTTAAATTTGGATTGATTATGATGACAATAGCACATTGGTTTCTGGGACTCTTGACTTATTTATGACATCTCAAAATCGATTAAAACACAATTTAGAAATGCTTTAATTCATGTTAAAGCCTAATTTTTTATGAAAAAAGAAATATGACAACCCATGGTCTCATCCTTTGTAAGTTAATTATATATTTAATATGTCTATTCCATTTAATACCAGACAACTGTTATTATATTATTTTCAGAATCATTTCTTTACGTGACATATTTCTATGAAAATGCCAACTAGACAAAAAATAGTTCCTACATCATCAGTTCCCCACGTTGAAAGTGCTCGGTGGGTCGTTCAGAAGGGTCGTCATGCGGGCCACCAGAAGAGTCCCAACGGGCCATCATATGGGCCGTCACCACCAGGTGGGCTGTCCGGTGGACCCTCGGTGGATAGTCACCACCTGGTTGGAGTATCGCCGTTGCCACCACCTCTCCGCTGCTGCAAACTGTAAAACAATTGCAGTGTCGGAAAAAGCCTTTGCACTTGTCGGATAGATAACCTTCCTTCTTACAAATTGTGGCGCAATTTTTACTGCTGAAACAGAAACCTACGAACGGGTTGCTTTTGGTCTGGCATACTAATGATGCTGCCAGAAATGTCATTTCTTGCATAGCTGCACACATACTGATAAACACTCAGACACTCGCAAAGGCATGTTGGAGCCATCAGTGAGGTGGAATTAAAAGACATATTTTTCTAACTTTGGTGGGAGGTGAGCATATAAGATGGAACACCACTAGTTGTTTAGGCCCAGCGCGCCCGCCGGCGCCTGATCGGATCGGACAACACGGGCAGGTGCCTGGGAACGTTTCGGGCACCACACTGGGTCGTGGGTTTGAATTGTTCGGGCTTAGGGGGCGATTTTCTGATTTTTCAAAATTTTGGGTTGATATTTTATGAAAATAAAGATGATTTTACCCCTACAATAACTTTGATAAAATTAATTTCTTACAAAATAATTAATTGAAATATGATTTTAATTATTTATGGTAAAAAATGTTTTACAAGAAATTTAATTATTTGAAATTAAATAAAAGAGTTTATTTAATTTGATAATTATAGGGTTAGTGATAATTTACGAGATACACGATTTATTGATAATATGTGATATTATCGAATTTATATGATATGTGATATTATATAGTAAAAGGATGATCGAGAGCTATGACCAATGTGTTAGGTGTATGTTAGGATATTTTATGTTTTGTAATTTTGATTATTTGATAATTAAAAGTAGACCTGGTTTATAGTCCGTTCTCACCTCCTAAATTTGTATCCCAATGTGCCATGGATATTTTATGTAAATATTAGAATTAGTGGGAGATCAAGATTTGAAGACGATGGGCCCGATACTCGGAAGGAGTTTTGAAGATCGAAGATATGTAAAATATTGGAAGCTTATGTAATATTGCATTTGCATCCATGCATTTACTAAGGTTATAGACATGGATACGTATGTGGCTCGTACGGATCAAATAGCTCTCGATTATAGATCATCATTTATTATTTATGATGTATGTGATATATTATAAATAATCAGTATGTGCTTTATTATTAATATAATAACAAGAGTTCAATGAATCCGGCAATCATACAAACAATCATGACACGAGTTTTAAAATTAACAACGAGACAAATTTTTAAAATTAAAATCTCTCATTTTAGATGAGATCCAGAATTTAAATTAAGTCCATTAAAAAGATAATTAAAAGAAAGTTTAATAATTTTTTGCCTTCCATTAACGTGGTTGTATGATGAACGCTACCCGCGGTAAGTGTCTGGCTCATATTATTGTGGAGGTCTGGACGCCGAAAAACTGTGACTTCCACTAAGATATTTGGTGTAAACTACGTGGAACTCTCATGACATTGGCTCATATTATTGGGAGATCTCATGACGACCGTCAACTAAGGTTCAACATTGATAGGTCGGGCTCGACACGTGAAGAGAAAGGGGATCATATTATTGGACCTTCCTCAAACTTGAGGCAAAATTACGCAAGGGTTGCAAGGAGTTGCAATTGAGTTCTACCTTTTGGAAATTATGATTGACTGATATTATTCGAGATCATGATTTCACAATTGGGCCTTGCGTACACACTAAGAAAATTGGATTTCCTGTTTTTCATCAGAGGTTGGTGAAAATGTCAAAATATTGGGAGTCAATTCGTAAAAACAAAAGTCTATATTTTATGTCTCATAAAATATTTTAAAATAGTCAGTAATGTTTATTATGTTTCCTTTTTAGCATATTTACAATGTCATTTCGAAGCCCACCATATGTTATTCTCGACCAAAACAAGGTAACATGACCGAATTATCATGATTGACTGAGGAATTTAAAAATTGTTTTGAATTTCGAAAAGATAGCATATGTCATCTCCAAGGCACCTCCTAAAACGGATAAGCCAAATGCCACTAAGGAGGAGCTGGCTGACCTTGAAAAATGATGGGACCATGACTTGCAAGCCAAGAGCTATATGCTAGCTTTTATGTCAAACGATCTGCAGAGGCAGTTTGAGGAAGCTGTGAATGCTGCTGACATTTACGGCCACCTACAAGAGTTGTATGGTGAACAAACGCGTCCACTGAGGCACGCTACTGTCGAAGAACTCATGACATCACGTATGCGAGAAGGGGCCTCGGTCCATGAGCATGGCGTGAAGATGATTGGACTCATTGAAAAGCTAGTGGGCATGCACCTTGTTATCCCTAACGAATTGTCTATGGACATTTTGCTACTGTCACTGCCATCTTCGTTTGATGGGTTTGTGGTGAACATTAATATGAACAAGTTGGAGGCCAGCCTTGAAGAATTGGTCAACATGCTGACTAGTTATGAAGCCACTATAAAAAAAGAAAGATTTGTTTTCCTCGTTGGCTCTTCGTCTGGGACGAAAAAGGGGCCAAAAAAGAAGGACGAGAGACAAACAAACCCAACAAGAAGCAAGTAGCAAACACTTTTAAAGGCCTGAAAAACCTGACAAAGGAGAAGCCGTTTGCTGCCACTGCAAGAAACATGGACACTGAAAGCGCAATTGCAAGGAATATCCTGCCCAGAAGAGTTCTGGAAATGGTATGTTCTATATTGAAATAAATGTCTCAATTAATTCAATTTCTTGGGTATTGGATACCGGATGTGGATCTCATCTTTGCAATAATTTGCAGGCGATGATAAAAAGTAGAAGACTGCGGGAGGGTGAGACCTTCCTAAGGATGGGCAATGGAGCAAGAGTTGCTGCGCAAGCCATAGGGGACATTTATTTAATATTAGACAATAATTTTAAGTTACTTTTGAGAGATGTTTTGTTAGTTCCAGACTTAGTTAAAAACATTGTTTCCATTTCTATTCTTGATAAAGATAGATATTCTTGTTTATTTAGTAAAGGTGTTTGCAATATTTACAAGAATGAATGTTTGATTGGAACAATTAAAATACAAAACGACCTCTATAACCTAAAATAAAAGATATTTCAAACAACCATGTCCAAATAAACACGATAACAACGACAAAAAATAAAAGAAAACAAGATAGTCTAAACCAAGCACAATTGTGACACGCTAGGATAGGGCATATTTCTCAAAAAAAGATGCACAAGCTAGTAGGAGAGGGCATATTTGACTCGTCAGACATAAATTCTCTAGAGACATGTGAGTCCTGTCTGAAAAGAAAAATGAGCAAGACTCATTTCCTAAGGAACTAAGGAAAGTGGAACGTGCACATGATCTGTTGGATTTGATCCATACAGATGTGTGTGGCATGCTAAGTGTTATCACGAAATCTGAACATTACTATTTCATTACCTTTAGCGATGACCATTCGAGGTTTGAGTATGTGTATTTAATTAAATACAAGTCTGTAACTTTTGAAAAGTTCAAAGAATTCAGAGCAGAAGTAGAGAAACAACTAGGAAAGAGTATTAAAACAATACGATCAGATCAAGGTGGATAATACTTGAATACAGAGTTTCAAATACTTGAATACAGAGTTTCAAGACTACCTTAAATATAATGAGATTCTCTCACAGTGGACTCCACTTGCAACACCCCAGTTGAATGGTGTGTCAGAACGTCGTAATCGGACATTGATGGACATGGTCCGATCTATGACGAGATTAACTGAATTGTCGCCATCCCTTTGGGGTATGCGCTTGAAACAGCGACAATGTTGTTGAATCAAGTTCATACAAAGGCAGTTTATAAAACTCCATATGAGATATGGATGGGTAAGTCACCCAAATATTCTTACTTAAAAATATGGGGATGCCCTGCTTACGTTAAGCAGGTAGTGAGGGTCAAATTTGATAGTAGAGCAAATTTGTGCTACTTTGTAAGATATCCAAAGAACTCTGTTGAATATTACTTCTCTTATCCCACTGAAACAAAGGTATTTGTTTCAAAGAATGCCACATTCTTAGAGAAGAAGTTTTTTTTAGATAGAAAAGGCGGGACGATTGAACTCGATGAGATTCGAGAACCACCCATTACACAAGTAGTATAACCCACACCCCAACACCCAATCAAAGAAACACAAGCTCCTAGGAGATTCGAAAGGATCTCAATGCCACCTAATAGGTTGAGCCTGCTTCTTGAAGAGGGCCAAGATGAGCCCATTTCTAGATGTGATCCAAGAAATTTCAAGGAATCATTGTCTGATGTGGATTCATCTAAATGACTTGAAACCATGCAGTCCGAGATGGAGTCTATGTATTTGAACCAAGTGTGGTCTTTAGTAGATCCACCTGATAGAATTGTTCCCATAGGATGCAAATGGATTTACAAAAATAAACTTGGAGCGGATAAGAAGGTGGTGACCTTCAAAGCTAGATTGGTAGTAAAAGGATATACTCAAAGGAAAGGTATTGACTATGAGGAAACCTTTTCTCCAGTCGCGATGTTCAAGACCATTAGGATACTGCTCACCATAGCAGCATGATATGACTATGAAATATGGTAGATAGATGTGAAGACAATGTTCCTTAATGAGGATATTAAAGAAGTGATTTACATGTATCAACCTGAAGGATTCACATCAGTAGGAAGTGAGCATAAAGTATGCAAACTTCAGAGATCCATTTATGGACTCAAACAGGCATCAAAGAGCTGGAACATCAGATTTGACAACACTATCAAAAAGTTTATTTTGCCAAAACTCCTGAGGAACCTTGTGTATACAAGGTTAGTGAGAGCGCAGTGACATTCTTAGTGCTTTATGTTGATGACATGCTACTCATTGAGAATGATGTAGGGATGTTGCAATAAACTAATGTATGATTAGCTGGTATGTTCTCCATGAAGGATATGGGTAAAACATCATATACGTTAGGAGTACAGATCTACAAGGATAGATCAAAAAGGATGTTAGGGCTCACCCAATCCACATATATCAATACCATATTGAGGAGATTCTCTATGGAGGAGTCCAAGAGAGGATATCTCCCAATGTCTCATGGTGTGACTTTATCCAAGTCTATGTGCTCTAAGACTGATGAAGAGATAGAAATCATGAGCTGCATTCCATACGCGTCTTCTATAGTCAGTATTATGTATGATATGATATCTACTCGACTTGATATTGCGTATGCACTGAGTGTTGCAAACAAATATCAGTCGAATCACGGTCCACTACATTAGAAAGCAGTAAAAGACATTCTTAAGTACTTGAGAAGAACTAAGAATTTACTATTGGTATACGGGAGTGCAGAACTAAATTTGGAAGGTTAAAATGATTCTAGTTTCCAATCAGATGTAGATGATTAGAAATCGACATATGGATTTGTATTCAAGCTCAATGGTGGTGTTGTCTCTTGGAAGAGTTTCAAGCAAGACACCACAACGGATTAAACCACTGAGGCCGAATACATAGTTGCATCTGTTGCAACAAAAGATGGTGTTTGGATGAGGAATTTCATCCAAGAGTTGGGTTTCATTCCTCAAACAGTTGATCCAGTCCCGGTCTACTGTGCAAAAACCGATGCCTTTGCGCAAGCGAAGGAACCGAGGTCTGATCAGCGATCCAAACATATACCGAAGAAGTTCCACATAATCCGAGAGATTGTGGGAAGAGGAGACATATCGGTAAAGAGAGTCGCCTCCACAGATAACGTTGCTGATCCACTGACAAAGCCCCTACCTGGACCATTATTTGAGAAGCATCACGAAGCAATGAATCTAATATTTATGGGTAGTTGGCTATAGGGAAAGTGGTAGATTTTTAGAATAGGTGTCCGGAAAGTCAACTTGTGGCTTAAGCTTTTATTGATTCTGATGTAAAACAATCTTTATTTTAATAATATTTTACAATTTTAATCGATTAAGACATTATACTTTATCTGTATACCCATGCAAGCTGCATAAATAAAGTCCTTGAATATATAATAGGTACCATGAGGTCTGCGTTGCAATGTAAGATCATTAAACTCATTAAGAAGTGTACAGTATATTTTAAATAGGTTTCTAGTGGAATCAGCGGCCTAAGACAAGGATAAAGGTCGCTCGAGCTAGAGACTAGCATCTATGATGTAAATGCCATGTTTCATTGGCAAGGGCATGGAGATGTCCATTCACACAGATGGGTGATCATATGATGATACACTGAAAAATCCTTCCTCGGACTGTGCATGTGGTTCTCACTTATCGAGTGGAATAGTCTGGAGTTATGGTTGTACACTATTATTCCTTTGACCTGGGACAATGTAAGGGTTATATGTATTAGCATGCACTTTGATCGTTTACTGACTCCATCGAGGGTCATCAGGTGGCAAAGTTGGGTGTAGTTTCAAAATACGTAGGAGCAAATGCATTGTATTCGAGGATTCACTGTTTGTCTACGTGTGAAGATATCATATGCGATCTGATGAGTTAATAGTGTAAGGAGTATCTGGCCAGAGCAAGAAATGTGCTTTAAGGAAAGGTGTTTTTCTAGTTTCACATACCATGCCATTATTAGTACTCAAAGATAAATCGCATCGTTATCGAATTCACATGCAACTCTCGATATACAAATGGTTGCAGATTCGATCGAGATATATGTGTTGAAGGAATCGTACTTTACGCTAACCATGACTAAATGTTCTTGCAGACACTATCAGTGATACTTAGGGGATCATTGATGCGAACACGGTTGGTCAAGCCCCAAGGAAAGCATGGGACCCTTTAAAGTTGCCGGATGGACCAATCACGAGGGGACGCCTGAAGAGGTTCAAAGAAGCATTGAATGGGTTTATGAGCAAAGAAGGCGGATTGACAAGCGAGGTACAGAGTGATGAAAGGTTCGTGATGTATGGGGATCATGTGAACATTATTCAAGCATCCATGCAAAACGGAGCGCAAATCTGGACAGAAGATCTCGCGCACATGCGCCGCGAAGGGGCGCGCATATGCGCGAGAAGTACTGGACACCGAAGATTTTAACAGTGGGCTTCGCGCATATGCGCTAGACTAGGGCGCGCATATGCACGACATAGGCAGAGACTTGCACGCATATGCGCGTTGTTCATGATTTTCTTCCATATACATAATCATCAAGATATCAAAAAGATAAGTTGCCTAAATAATTGAAATTCTAAACTAGGGAAAAGATCTGCGCCGCGCGCATATGCGCGAGTCGGGGCGCGCATATGCGCGCGGCGCAGATCTTTTCCCTAGTTTAGAATTTCAATTATTTAGGCAACTTATCTTTTTGATATCTTGATGATTATGTATATGGAAGAAAATCATGAACAATTATTCAGAGATTATTATTGAGTTTATACAATAGTTTTGAGTTTTTCTCACAAACTTTTTCATAGCTTTGCTTTGTAATCAAAATCAAACTTATCAAAGTTTTAAATTTTTGGCGTTTGTTGATCGTTCTTGTGCGGATTGTCAAGGGCTTGTTCTTTGTAGGTTCGTTATAATTTTGGTTGTTTATTTTCCGTGATTATTTGTTGCTTAATTTTTCATAGTTTAGAGGTGAAAATCACACACACACTTGATTCAAAAGATCGGGACAACACATCGATCCTTGCTCGTTATTGAGTAGAGGGCGCGATTCGATTTTAATTTTGTTTGCTATTTATTCATACGAGGATTCATATCATTTGGTATCAGAGCTTTTGGTTAATTGAATTCAAGTAAGTTTATCCTTCGTTCTATTATCAGATCCAATTATCCTTTAGTTCTGCTTTCAGATCTGTTTTGTTCTATCATTCTTCGTCGTTCGTGAATCTGTGATACATGAAATTTTGTGTCTTATTTATTTTTCTTTGAATTTTCGGAATTCTTAGAGCAAAAAAAAAAAATAAAAACCAAAAATCCGAAAATTCACCATTATTTTTTTTTTGTATTTTGTTCTATTCCTTTTTGTGAGTCATATACAAGTGTCTCACACAGTCGAAAAAAATTATTTACCTTCAAATTGCTTGTCTACGCAGTCTAAGTGAGTCGATCACAATTGTTCACAAGTTGAACTTGATTGTTTGATAT
This sequence comes from Primulina huaijiensis, assembly GCF_012295235.1. Taxonomy (NCBI): domain Eukaryota; kingdom Viridiplantae; phylum Streptophyta; class Magnoliopsida; order Lamiales; family Gesneriaceae; genus Primulina; species Primulina huaijiensis. The sequence goes on from NC_133306.1 coordinate 7,556,070, forward strand.
TCAAATACAAAGCTTGAATGCACTTTCGAGAGAAACATCAAATTCAAGTGGAAACATTTGAGTGTGAGTGTTATTCTTTGGACTGACTAGTGAGTATTTGTTGTGAGCAAAAAAAAATACGAGGGGAGAGACTAGGGATTTTCTTTGGAGGGACAAGTGAGTATTTGTTGTGAGCAAAAAAAAAAATACGAGGGGAGAGACGAGTGATTTTCTTTGGAGTGACCGTGAGAATTTTGGGTGAGGCATATTTTTTTTTCTACTGACGTTTTCTTGCAGGTACAAATCTGAAATTTAAATGGAGAGGGAGGTAGGAGACAGTTCTAAACAAGGGGTATCTAAGGTCCAAATGGAGGCGTTGTTTGGGCATTTCTCTAGGATGATGAGGGTGGAGTTGGAGCCGTTACACCCGAGGATGAGTAGGCTTGAAGTTAGTGCTAGTGGAGGTAAATCTAAGACTAAGGATTTGGGTAGAGGAGAAGAAGATGAAGAGTATGATTTAGGAGGAGAAGAGGAGAGCCAAAGTGAGAATTGGGGTAGGAATGGAAGAGGTAGAGGATTTGGTAGAGGAAGGAGAGAAGCCACACGGGGTAGATACAATGACGGGAATAGGGAGGATGGTAATATGGGTAGTATTAAGATGAAGATTCCTTCGTTCTATGTGAAATCTGACCCGGAGGCATACTTAGAATGGGAAAAGAGGGTAGAATTCGTGTCTGAATGTCACCACTACTCCGAACAAAAGAAGGTTAGGTTGGCGGTGGTCGAATTTCTAGACTATGCTCTCATTTGGTGGGATCAATTAGTGACAACTAGGAGGAGGTATAATGAGAGACCCATTGAATCTTGGGATGAGATGAAGAGGGTCATGAGGAAGAGGTTTGTGCCCAACCACTACTATAGGGAGATGTTTAAGAGGCTACAAGCTTTGAGGCAAGGGGTGAAGAGTGTTGAGGACTACTATAAGGAGATGGAAGTAGTCATGATTAGGACCAATATTGAGGAAGATAATGAGGCGACCATGGCACGTTTTCTTTGTGGTTTGAACAGGGAAATCCAAGATCAAGTTGAGCTTCGGAACTACTTGGATCTAGACGAGATGTTGCAAATGGCCATAACAGTGGAGCAACAACTCAAAAGACGTGGAGTTGGCCGCACCAATCCAACTGGGGGTTCATCATCTTCATGGCGATCAAATGTGGTGAAACGTGAGGAGAACAAGGTGGTGACAAAGCCCAAATTTGAGACCAAACAAGAGGCGCCTAAACAAGAAGTGCAAGGTAAATTTGAAACTCCTTCTAATCGAACTAGAGATGTTAAATGTTTTAGGTGTCAAGGGTTAGGTCATATTTCTAGTGAATGTCCTATAAAAGGGTAATGGTTTTAAATGACTATGGTGAGTATGAGGCTCATAGTGAGGGTGATGATGATGAGATGCCTGCGTTAGAGGATCCTGATGAGGGATATGAGGCGGTTGTAGGTGAAGCACTAGTGACTAGGCGTATCATGAGTGTCCAAGTCAAGGAGGAGGAGACTAACCAAAGGGAGAATTTGTTCCATACTAGGTGTTTTGTAAACCAAAAAGTTTGCAGTCTAATCATAGATGGGGGGAGTTGTACTAATGTGGCTAGTGTTGAGATGGTGGAGAAATTGAGGTTACCTACATTAAAGCACCCTCAACCATATAGGCTTCAATGGTTGAATGATTGTGCGGAAGTGAAGGTTAACAAACAAGTGCTAGTGCCTTTTCCTATTGGGAAATGTGTGGATGAGGTCTTGTGTGATGTGGTACCAATGCATGCTTGTCATATCTTGTTGGGTAGACCGTGGCAATATGATAGGCGAGTGACACATGATGGGTACAAGAATAGGTATTCATTTGTATTAAAGAAAGAATCCATTGTATTACTTCCTTTGTCCCCAAAGCAAGTGTTGGAGGATCATTTGAAAAAAAAAAGAGAGATGAGGTCGAAAAAAAGAGTGAACTAAAAAGTGAGATAACCTTTGAAAATAAAAATGAAATGGCTGAAAAAAAGAGTGGTCAAAAGAGTGAGACAACTTTACAAAAGAAAAATGAGAGGAAAGAAATTGAGAGGAAAGAGGCCAAAAAGAAATCATATATGGCCCAAAAAGGTGAGTTGACACAATTGATGCACACACATGAACCACTTGTGTTGATTGTTTATAAGGAGATCCTCCTTAACACAAGTGATATAGCCGGGTCCCTTCCGAGCATTGTTGTTTCACTTTTGCAGGAATTTGAAGATGTATTTCCGGAGGAGTTACCTCAAGGCTTACCACCATTGAGGGGAATCGAGCACCAAATCGATGTCGTGCCTGGGAGTGTATTGCCAAATCGTCCCGCCTATAGGAGCAATCCGGAGGAGACTAAGGAGCTTCAACGGCAGGTAAGTGAGTTGTTAGATAAGGGTTTTGTGCGTGAGTCAATGCCCCCTTGTGCTGTGCCTGTTTTATTGGTTCCTAAGAAATATGGCTCATGGCGAATGTGTGTGGACTGTAGAGCAATCAATAACATAACCATTAAGTATAGGCATCCCATACCTAGACTAGATGATATGTTAGATGAATTGCATGGTGCTTGTATCTTTAGCAAAATTGATTTGAAGAGTGGCTATCATCAAATTAGGATGAGGGAAGGTGATGAGTGGAAAACTGCTTTTAAAACCAAGTATGGGTTGTATGAGTGGATGGTCATGCCTTTTGGCTTAACTAATGCTCCTAGCACCTTTATGAGGTTAATGAATCATGTCTTGCGTGCACATATAGGAAAATTTGTTGTTGTCTACTTTGATGATATCCTAGTGTATAGCAAGAATCTACAAGAGCATGTACACCACTTGAGACTTGTGCTAATCTCACTACGGGCTGAAAGTTTATATGCTAACCTTAAGAAATGTGATTTTTGTACAAACAAACTTGTCTTTCTTGGCTTTGTTGTAAGTTCACAGGGGATACAAGTTGATGACGACAAGGTAAGTGCTATTCGAGATTGGCCAACGCCTACTACTGTTGGCCAAGTTCGAAGTTTTCATGGTCTTGCAAGCTTTTATAGGAGGTTTGTAAAAGATTTCAGCACCTTGGCCGCGCCGATGACGGCAGTAATAAAAAAGAACGTCCCATTCCATTGGGACGAGGAGCAAGAGAAGTCTTTTAATACTATTAAGCAAAAATTAATTAATGCTCCTTTATTTGTTTTGCCTGACTTTGCTAATACGTTTGAAATTGAATGTGATGCTTTAGGTATAGGTCTTGGCGGAGTTTTGATGCAAGGAGGGCGGCCAGTGGCATATTTTAGTGAGAAGCTCAATGGAGCCGCCTTGAACTATCCCACGTATGACAAGGAGTTATACGCGCTTGTGAGGACTTTAGAGACGTGGCAGCACTACTTGAGGCCTAAGGATTTGTGATTCATTCGGATCATTAGTCCCTAAAACACCTCAAAGGGCAACATAAGTTGAACAAGCCGCATGCAAAGTGGGTGACATTCATTGAAACGTTCCCATACATCATCAAGTACAAACAAGGTAAGGAAAACATAGTGGCCGACGCACTATCCCGGAGGTACGTACTAATCTCTACCTTGGAATCAAAAATTTCGAGATTTGAGCATGTGAAAGAGTTGTATGTGCTGGATGAGGATTTTAAGAGTGTGTTTGAAACTTGTATGCATGGACCACACGAAAAATTCTATTTGCATAATGGTTTCTTGTTTAGAGAAGATAGGTTGTGCATCCCTAAATCATCAATTCGTGAATTACTTGTTAGGGAGGCACATGGGGGTGGTTTGATGGGACACTTTGGTGTGGCAAAAACCTTGAATGCTTTGCATGAACATTTTTATTGGCCACATATGAGGCGTGATGTTGAGCGAGTTTGTGATAAGTGCATAACTTGTAGGCAAGCTAAGTCTAGGACACAACCACATGGATTGTATACACCACTTCCTGTTCCTAGTGAACCTTGGATTGACATTTCTATGGATTTTGTTTTGGGGTTGCCTAGGACTAAGAAGGGGAGGGATTCGATATTTGTTGTGGTTGATAGATTTTCTAAGATGACACATTTTATTGCTTGTCACAAAACTGATGATGCCTCTCACATTGCGGATTTGTTCTTTAGAGAAGTCGTTAGGTTGCATGGCATGCCTAGGACTATTGTGTCTGACCGTGATGTTAAGTTTTTAAGTTACTTTTGGAAAACTCTATGGGCTAAACTTGGCACAAAATTGTTGTTTTCTACTACTTGTCATCCTCAAACGGATGGGCAAACTGAAGTTGTTAATAGGACTTTAGGAACACTTTTGCGTGCTATACTTAAGAAGAACTTAAAGAATTGGGAAGATTGTTTGCCATTTGTTGAGTTTGCTTATAATCGCTGCATGCATTCTACTACTAATTCTTCACCATTTGAGATTGTGTATGGTTTTAATCCTTTGACTCCGTTGGATGTGATGTCTTTATCTGTGAGTGTAAGGTTGAACATGGACGGCAAAAAGAAGGCTGAATTTGTTAGGTGGATGCATGAAAAGGTCAAGGCCAACATTGAGAAGAGAAATGAGCAATATGCAAAGCAAGCCAACAAAAGGAAAAAGAAGGTGATCTTTGAGAAAAGTGATTGGGTGTGGCTCCACTTGCGGAAGGAAAGGTTCCCCGAGAAGCGTCATTCAAAACTACTACCTAGGGGCGATGGACCATTTCAAATTCTAGAAAGGATCAATGACAACGCCTACAAACTCGATTTACCAGGTGACACTACAAGAAATTCTGCATACAACGCACATAAGACAACGGTTTTTGTGAAAAACCGTTGTCATATGTTTTTAACAACGATTTTATCCAAAATCGTTGTCTTTTGAGGGTCAAAGACAATGGTTTTTAAAAATCGTTGTCTTTGGGGGGTCAAAGACAACAGTTTTTAAAGACCGTTGTCTTTTCAGGGTCAAAGACAACAGTTTTTGGGGTCAATAACAACGGTTCTATAAAACCGTTGTCTTTGAGCGTTTTTTTAGGGTCAATGACTACGGTTCAATGAACCGTTGTCTATTAGCGTGTTATTTTCGATAATCGACAACGGTTTTAAGAAACCATTGTCGATTAGCGTGGTTTTCGGACAAACAACAACGGTTTTGGAAAACGTTGCAATATTTAGCGACGGTGTTTCAAAAACACACCGTCGCTAATTTTAAATTTAGCGACAGTTATTTCTCACCACTTCACAACACTTAAAATTTTTCTCTCTTACACCATTTTATCACTTCACACAACACTTAAAATTTTTTTCTTTTACACAATTTCACACAACACCTAAAATTTTTCTAACCACTTCATAACACTTCAAAATTTTTTCTCTCTTATACAATTTCACACAACATGTAAAATTTTTCTCTTTTACACGATTTTACTACTTCACAACAGTTAAATTTTTTTTCTTTTACACGATTTTAGTTTCGATTATAAGTTTTTTTTAGATTTATTAAATTATTAAAAGTATTTTTTTTCTTTTTCGAAACAAATTAGCGACGGAAATTGTGATTAATAACCGTCGCTAATATTAGCGACGATCTTGATTGATAACTGTCGCTAATTTCAAATTAGTGACGGTTAAGTAAACCGTCGCTCATTTGAACTAGCGACGGTTTAATGAACTGTCGCTAATTTTGAATTGGCGACGGTTTGAGATAAAACCGTCGTTAATTTTTTTAGCGACGTTTTAAAAACCGTCGCAAATTTGACCTATCACAACGGATAAAAACCGTTGTCGTTGAATGGACTTTCAACAACACCCTTAGTTACAACAATTTTAAGAAGGCTACGACATCAGATTTTATCCGTTGTCGTTTGCCGTTTTTTGTGTAGTGTGAGTACAATGTGAGTTCCACTTTCAATGTTACTGATTTGTCGTTGTTTGATGTAGGTGATGAACAAGATTTGAGGACAAATCCTTTTCAAGAAGGGGAGGATGATGCGAACACGGTTGGTCAAGCCCCAAGGAAAGCATGGGACTCTTTAGAGTTGCCGGATGGACCAATCACGAGAGGACGTCTGAAGAGGTTCAAAGAAGCATTGAATGGGTCTATGAGCAAAGAAGGCGGATTGACAAGCGAGGTACAGAGTGATGAAAGGTTCGTGATGCAAGGGGATCATGTGAACATTATTCAAGCATCCATGCAAAACGGAGCGCAAATCTGGACAGAAGATCTCGCGCACATGCGCGAAGACAGGGCGCGCAAATGAGCGAGAAGTACTGGACACCGAAGATTTTAACAGTGGGCTTCGCGCATATGCGCCAGACTAGGGCGCGCATATGCGCGACATAGGCAGAGACTTGCGTGCATATGAGCGCGGCACAGATCTTTTCCCTAGTTTAGAATTTCAATTATTTAGGCAACTTATGTTTTTGATATCTTGATGATTATGTATATGGACGAAAATCATGAACAATTATTCATAGATTATTATTGAGTTTATACAATAGTTTTGAGTTTTTCTCTCAAACTTTTTCAAAGCTTTGCTTTGTAATCAAAATCAAACTTTTTCAAAGCTTTGCTTTGTGTCGTTTGTCGATCGTTTTTGTGCGGATTGTCAAGGGCTTGTTCTTTGAAGTTTCGTTATAATTTTGGTTGTTTATTTTTCGTGATTATTTGTTGCTAAACTTTTCATAGTTTAGAGGTGAAAATCACACACACACTTGATTCAAAAGATCGGGACAACACATCGATCCTTGCTCGTTATTGAATAGAGGGCGCGATTCGATTTTAATCGTGTTTGCTATTTATTCGTACGAGGATTCATATCAATCATGGGGCGATGCTACTAGACGCTCTTACCATGATCCGGTGGTGCAATCATAAATGAGTTCTGACATTCTTGATCAAAGAGTTGATGTAAAGAATGGGGTTAACTAGGGTAAACCCGAATAAGAATAAATGTGATACCGAATCATATGGAGATATGAACCCACGGCTAGCTGTATCCCTGAACTATTGATTGTCACACAAGTATCGGATTTTGTGTTCTCGTTGAGATAGTCAAATTTCAAGGAGTTGAAATTTGACGACTATATTTTGATAGATATCAAACCGGATGCTTATAAAGGAGTTTATGAGCTGATTCCATAAGATGGAAGAAATGGAAGTTAGCATGATTGCTAAATAAGAAAGGAGAGTAGAACTGCCTGTTTTGTGAAGGAGTTCACTAAAACTGATATCTGCCCAATATGGTAAGTGAAAATTTTGATCTTCGAAATTTTCGATTTTCGTTATATGAACAAGACTTGTATCTTTGATACATCGGCGCTCTCGGATCGTCGAACGGGGTTATAATGAGTTTATAATAATTTATTTAGTGAATTTAAAATTTACTAATTAAATGTTGGTGCTAGCAGTGGTAACTACTAACATGTACAAATTCTCATAAATGTTCTAGAAGAGTCCATAATTAAATTAACCAAAAACTTAGTTTATAAATTAAATAATGATTATTTAATTTAATGTACATATACATGAATATATATTTTATATGGTGATATAAAAGTGATATAAAATAGGTGTATATGATATTATTATATAATATATTATTAAATGTTAATAAATACATTATCTATTAATTATGTGAGAGTTTTAATATAATGATATATGTAGAGTCTTTGTGGGAGAGACAATTTTGCACACAAAGCTTGCAAAATCCTTCCCTCCTCTTCCATAAAGACTCAACGCGCAAATCGTTTGCGATTTCTAGTGCAATCCAAGTGAGGAGGATAGCTTCTGATCGTGGATCTAATTAGACGATCGAGTTTAAAGAGCCGTTCGTAGGAATATACAAGAAGAGCTTTATCCGCTTAAAATCCAGAATAGCTTGGAGTCCACCGTTATATGCGCGAAGGTATAATTCTTAGAACACCCTATAAATGTTTTTGAACACACGATGTCCAAGAACAAAAATTTTAAACTTCCGTTGTATCTTGGGTGCGAGAACACGATGTCCCAACATCGAAATCCTTTTTAAAATATATGTATAAATATGAATATATAAATATCCTTTTTTCGTTTAGATAAATTAAACATATACATGGAAGCTTTATAAATTTACAGATCAGAGTAAAAAAAATCACCCTTGTTCTTTTGTTGTTTGGTTAGGTCATGTTCTTTAATCACTAAATTTACAAGAAAGAAAGGCGAGAAACAGAGTCCAAACTGGATCTTGTATTCATATATATATCTTTCAAATTATTTTCTTTTTCAGAAGTCAAAATATGGGCTTCTTAAATAGACTCACAATGTCACATGCCACTTCAAATCCTTGTGTGATTATTATTTAAAAGCGTTATGGAATTATTGCAGTCTATTCTACATTGGTAAACAATGCAAAATTCTTACATATCAATAATGACACCTAACCTAGATATAATTGTTGAATACTTATACATGCTCTTTTTTTTGTATTTCTTTAATAGAATTATGCATGCAGAACATTTTGGATACGAATTTTTTGAATACTGAAAATGCCATTTATGGGGACCCGGACGCTAATCATGTTCTTAATCGTCATTGGGACTAATTAATCAATTATAATAAACAGGGTCTAAATTTTTTTTTTCAATATAATATCAAATGCGGAACGTAATGGAATCACTCTACTATACATATCAGTATAAAAGTCAAGTACAAGTTTTGTACTATATACAATCATTTACAAACTAAGGTTCAACTACTAAATATCAAGTGTTCCACCCTATCTCAGATCAAGTCCGTAGTCTCCACTCTAATCACGATCTCTCTCTTCATCTCCTCGACCCTGAACCTGTCCCACCTGTTGTCATGCACACATACAAACACGACAACAGCCGGATAACTCCGGTGAGAATAAATCCCAGTATAAATCAACGAAACATGCAATCATATAATTAATATAAAGCATGAAGCAGATATCAGATATATATCAAAATCTGAAACATAATTAATATCAAACTATCAATCATACTCGTGACTCCACGACTCAGACTAGACTCAATCCTAGTCTAGGGATCCCGGTTTCCAGACGTTGGTATTCCTATATCGACCAACAGTAATAGAAGAAACTCCGATTCTATCCACGTCGATATAACCAAACATCCAGTGTCTTGACCTATCCGTCACAGACTGTGGCACTATCGCCAATACACTATCTTGTGACATCGTGCAATGTGCCCGTGGCGATCCCGCCACTATCAGGTACTCCTGTCACAAGATCACTCGTCTAATATTCGTCTAACACATGCTCTCTATACATCAATAGAACAAGCATATCAAATCAAATCAATGCAAATAATAACAAATAGTATGTGATTTAGGGAAACACAAGTATATCCTACTTGTGTCGATCTCCCAATACCACATTGACTTATACCTTCCGTTTGTCGTCTCGGTCTGAAGCAATATCAGTTCTGAACTCAAGGCTGTCTTTGTAAATCTGAAACGGTATATCGAGAATCATAATATCAATATTCCATTCTCAATTCAACACTGAATCTGATTATTCTGAATTTAATTCAAACCATCGACATAACGGCACAATCTCAATATCCTCGTAAATACCATATCAACAGATAACGGTTACCAATCATAACCCATATCCAATACAATCTGAAATCAATCCATAATCCAAATATGTCCAATATCAATCAATATGCTCTGAAAAATCATAACAATTCCATAATAAATCTGTTCTTCGATCTGACTTCGATTCTACGATGTCTAACATGTCAAGAACACCATATATGAATCCTATTCAATTCTGACAATAGCACAATTTCAAAACATATCAAAACGTAACAAAACTTACGTCCAGTTGGAGCCTGCGTCGATAGGAACACAGTACTAAAGTCGGATTGAAAATCGGACGGACGGATCTTCCGTAAACTTCAAATTTCTAAACAAAAGGCGTAAGGATTTTTCACAACTTTCCTCTGGAGCTTCTCTCGATTTCTTCTGCTGAATCTCAAGAGGAATGTTGGACGTACGAATTATATACGTCCAACAAGCATGGCAAAGACAAGTGTCGAATTTCTGTCCAGCATGCCTCGCGCATATGCGCGTCGAATACCGGCACATATGCGCGAGACTCTCGGTCTCGGCGCCTTGTCTTCTCGGCTGCTCGCGCATATGCGTGCCTTCATCTCGCGCATATGCGCGAGACCTACTGTCTCGGCATACTTCAGTCTACCACCTCGCGCATATGCCCGCCCTCTCCTCGCGCATATGCGCGAGGTTCTCTGCCTGCCTCGCGCATATGCGCGCCTCTTGTCGCGCATATGCACGAGGTGTTCTGTCCTCGCACATACAATATCACATGCCAACTCAAATCGTTTCTCGGAGTGGTCCTTCTATAATCACATCAAGTCATAATCATTAATCTCCGATTAACATACTAAATATTTCGGGCATTACACCATTAATTTTAATTGCTATATTTCAAAGAATGGACATTTAACTTTGTAGTAAATTGATTGATAGAGCTTTATAAAATGTACATTTTTTGCTCATTTATTACAATTTTATTTATAACACTACAAGAAAAATAGTATTTAACAACACATCAAAGACAACGGTTTTAACAAAAACCGTTGTCTTTTTACTTTTAACAACGGTTTTAACAAAAACCGTTTTCGTATCCTAAAAAAATCCGCTCAAAGACAACAGTTTCTTTAAAACCGTTGTCTATGAGCGCTTTTTTTGGGCTACGACAACGGTTTTTAAAAACCGTTGTCTATTAGCGTTTTTTTGGGGCTACGACAACTATTTTTAAACTGTTGTCTATTAGCGTTTTTCTTCAAGCTACGACAACGGTTTGTAAAAAACCGTTGTCTTTCAACTGGTTTTGCTACAAAATTTGTTGTCAATATTAGATATTGCGACGGTTTAAGTAAATATGTCGCTAAAATTAGCGACGGTTATACTATACCGTCAACAGTCGCTAATTTAAATATTGCGACGGTTTAAGTATACCCGTCGCTAAAATAGCGACAGTTTAAAGTAAAACTGTCGCCGATGTAGATACAGCGACGAATTTACGAGAACAGTCGCTAAATTTAGCGACTGTTCTCGTAAATTCGTTGCTAAATTTAGCGACAGTTTTTGTATAACCGTCGCTAAGTTTAGCGACTGTTTCAGTAAAATGTCGCCGATCTATAATTAGCGACAGTTTATATTTAACCGTCGCTATATTTAGCGACGGTTTATTGTAACCGTTGCTAAATAAAACGACAGTTCTTGTAAAAGCGTCGCTAATTTTAAATCGGCGACAGTTAAAAAAATAACTGTCGCTAATTGCGACGGTTTAAGTCAAACCATCGCAAACTGTCTATAAATACCCCCACCCTCAGTCCATTTTCTACCATACCACTTCACAACACTTAAAACTTTTCTCCCTTACACAATTTTAATTTCGTTTTTATCTTTAAAGTTTAATAAATTTTTAAAATCAAGAATATAGTATTTTCGACAGTAAATCAAGAATATAATTAGCATTGTTAGTTTTTTTTATATTTATTAAAATATTAAAAGTGATTTTTTTTTTATTTTACTGAAAAAAATAGCGACGGAAAGCATAAAAAACCGTTGCTAATATTAGCGACGAAATTTAAAAAATACCGTCGCTAAATTTAGCGACAGTATATAAAACCGTCGCTCTTTAGCGACCATTTTAATTACGACCGTCGCTAATTTTAGCGACGGTTAACGATGATTGCCGTCGCAAATTAATTTGCGACGGTTGTTTAAAAACCGTCGCAAATTGTAACTACTACATCACTCCAAAACCGTTGTCTTTTAGCGAATTCTTTAATCACAGGACCTTTAACAACAGTTTTATATACCTACGACAACGATTTTTCACCGTCATCTTTAGACGTCTACGACAACGATTTTTCACCGTCATCTTTAGACGTCTACGACAACGGTTTTTCACCGTTGTCTTTGAGCACACCCTTTAACCACAGGGCTTCTAACAACGGTTTTAAAAGGCCTACCACAACGGGGAAAAACCGTTGTCGTAGGCCTTTTTTCTTGTAGTGTAAATTCTACGCTCATAGCTCAATCCGGAATAACGACGTTACGTCAATTAAGTTTTTAATCATCTCTTCTAAATGGACACTTATAATTAGTTAACTAACAATTTTTTTTTATTAATTTGATGATTTAGATAAATATAAATATGAACATGTAATAAATTGTAGTAGTTAAATAATGCGAGTTTAATATAAATCGTTGTAGAAGAAGCTGATCGGGTTGCTTTGAGACCATATTCAGTACTGTGACTTGTTTGTCCATTTCAGATTGCATGAATTGAAACTTTGCAGTTGCTTTCATAATGGGAAAAAAGCCATGCAAAAATGGAAAAAAAGCCATGCTGAAATGGAACAAAATTTAACATGGTTTATAATTTACGTTGAAATTATATTCAAGATTAGTACGTACATAGCTCTTACATATAAATTAACCTGCGAATTTTAATTGCAATTTTTTTTACTTTAATAAATATAATACTATGACAGATAACACAACCCAAGGTAAAATAAACCTGTTTTTCTTAATTACAAGTAATTATAATACAACCTTGTACGTACTCGATCCTCTCTCGTAGGTTTTATTCTTAATCACAAGGAGAGGTTGTATATATCACACTTGCATCCACTCGCACATAAATAATATTTTATTAATTTATTTCTATGTAATAATTATCAGAGGAGAATTAGGTACAAGGCCTGATGCAATAGCAACGCCTGCTTAATCTTCGGCAGCGGCCGCTTCGGAAGCCTTCGTTGATGCAGGCCTGCCGACAGTTACGGCTGCTCCCGCACGGACCAGCGAAACTGCGGCTTTGTGACACGCAAACTGTTGCCGCTACCCTTTTCACATTGATCACCAACCCCGAATATTTGTCTTCTGCAATATTTTAATTAATCGAAATGCAAGTTTCATGCAAAAAGGAAAACAAAATTATACAAGCCCTTGCTCCACCCTCAGTAAAGAATTAAGTACCCATATTGTTTCTTACTGTTGTAGATTCTATATACTTACCAGAAGTGAGGAGCACGAGGAACAGTAAGAGAAAACTGAAGGAAATCTTTTCATTACCCATATTCTTTCTTGCTCTGAAAGCACTGCTGCATGCCAATCTTTAATTTTATATACACACACTGTATAAGGAGGACAGATAGAAAAGTATTGGTGTGGCTGTGGCAACGTACTGTGAATGAGACGGGAGGGCCTGACACCTTGCAGAGGACTCATACTAAACTCGTCCTTCACTGCCACACACACGCATTTAAAGTGATAAATACATTTTAAAGTGGTAATTACTTTTTTGTCATGTAATACGCACACATATTTTTTTTAAAATTTTTAAGTGATCGGTTTAGTGGTTAATTGCTACTCACTCGATTGAGAGGTCCTTCGTTCGAATATATTTAGATTTTAATTTTTAAAACTTTATGTGTGGAATAAAGATTAAGCAACATAACCAAAGAAAGACAGAAATCGAAAATATTACAAGTTAGAGCATGAAACATGAAAATTTTGAGATAACACGATTAAAAGTGAAATGACCAAAATGTATGAGACAACACGATTAAAGTGAAATGACCAAAATATATTTATCTCAGTATTTAAATATATATCTTAATAATATACATATACATACAATACATACATGTATAGACATAGATACACCAGAAATAATATATTGTAAATTTGTAGTACTTAGTAATTTATTAAAGGAATTTTGTCCTGATTATTATAATAAAACGATACTCAATCATATAATTAGTATATGTTTTAATATTTATATCAATCACAAACTCTAAATTCTAAGCTAAATACTACGAGAACTGTTACGGGTTTGCGTGTGTGCATTAATTATATGGAACTGAATGACGCAACCTATAAAGATCACTTTCACTTTCTCTTTGTTGATCAAACACTTGAGAAATGGTTGGTCGTGAGTTTTGTTACTATTTATATGGGTATTTAAGGATATAATCAAATCACAATTGCACCTGAGTACCAAGAGAAAATTACTTTCACTTGTTCATATGATACTTTTACATTTAAACACATGCTCTTTATGTTGTGTAATTCACCTGCTAATTTTCAAATATGCATGACCACTGTTTTCCACGATATGGTTGAAAATTTCTTAGAAATGTTTATGGATGATTTCTCCATATTTGTATCTTCTCTTGACGAGTTTTTGCAAAATTTGAACACGGTATTGCTAAGATGTTAGGAGACGAACTTGGTGTTAAATTGAGAGAAGTGTCAATTTATGGTTCAAGAAAGAATTGTGTTGGGGCATTAGATATCTTATCAAGGAATTGAGATGGATAAGACCAAAGTCGAGGGTATCAAGAACATTCCTTCCTCCAAAGTCAATAAAGGGATTTGAATTTTTTTTATGGCACACCGATTTTTACTGGCGCTTCATTAAATATTTTTAAAAAATTGTTAAACCTATATAATCTTTATTTATAAAATATGTGCTTTTTCATTTTAATTTTGATTGCATGCATGCATTTGAAATATAGAAAGATATATTGATGACTACACCTTTTTTGGCTACTCCTTATGGGATCTACCTTTTGATGTAATGTGTGATGTGAATGACAACACAGTTGGTGTCGTTCTGAGGTAAAGAAAAACAAGGTATATCATACTATATACTATGCAAATAAGATGTTGAATGATGCTAAATTAAATTATGCTTCTATTGAAAAAAGATACTTGATATAATATTTTCATTTGATAATTTTCTGATGGATCGGTTTTGACACCCTTGATGCTGTTTCAAACACAATATTCTCCGTAAGCTGCAATAACTTGTGTTCTAAGAATGAATATACCGATAAATTAAATCGAGTTTGGTTTTTAAACTAAGAGAAAGATACTCGAAATAATCATTCGCTAAAAAAAATAAACAGTTTAAACATTTTTGTGACACCCTAAAAACAAAGGTGCATAAATGCATTTTTATAAATTTTACAATTTTTATTTTTGAATTTTTCCACATTATTTTTCGGTACAAATTTTAATTGTCCAAAGTATATAGAAATACATTAAAATACATCACAATACACTTAAAAAAATTCATCAAGCACTATGAGGTTCTCATTCCAAAATCAAATACCCAAAATATAATAAATCTAATAAAATATTATAATTGAGCTCAATATATATGTTAAGTAATTAAGTATAATAATTATTAAGTTCAATATAAGATAATTTATAATTAGGTTCAATACATAGTTTTAATATAAAATAATAATAAGATACAAGAATATAATAATATTAAGTTTGGATAAACATAATATTTTTCCATTTAAATAAATAAAAAAAATAAAAATAAAAATAAATAATAAAAGGATAAACATGAGTTACGGCTATATATATATATATATACTGCACTTTCAATTCACAAACCAACCGAAGAATCAACCGAGAGAGAAGGAAGAGGAAAGAGGAAAGGGAAAAGAGGAAGAAAAAAATAGAAGAAAAATCTATAAACCTTTCCGAAAAATTCCAATAAATCACCAACTATTCACCTTTTATCATAAAGCAATATAGCACTGGAGGTGACGTAGGAGGATTGATCAAAAAAAAGAAAATCAAACAAAGATATTCCGAGAAACGACATCGGAATTCCGTTTCAAGCAAGGTAATATACGCTTCTCTTTCTTATAGCTACACACCAAACTAGAGGTCGGCTTGAACATAAAAGTTGTACCTCTTGTTGCATAGACGAGGTACCTATCGGCCGTCGTCCCAAAATATTGCCGGAACTAACATTTTCGAAATGCCGGAGTACCTTAGTTATCCATACAACGATATTTAAATATGGTATTGATCGGGTAGGAATTTGAAGAAACTTTCAACATAAGAATTAAAGATCTTGCAAAGTTACATAACTTGGAAAAAAATCGGCCGATCATGGCCGCCGGAAGGCCAGTCATGCGCCGGTACACGCGCCTCCGTATCGGCGTTTTTTCGGCAGCCGAACCTTCCTGGTGATATTTCCGACTTTTTGGCCAACTTTCGTAATGTTTAGAGATATCTTCTAATTAATATGAATTTTGCAAACTTAAATAAAATCAACCGGGTTAAATTTTGAACAAAAGATAATCTGAAAATGATCAGCTAGTTACTTAAAAACTCTAACATATAAATATCATTCATAATATATTTTAGGACTTGGTCCAGCAACTCCGATTATTAATCAAGCCTAAACTGTAAGTTATCAGGTGAGGAAATTACTATTCATTCTTCTATTAAAGCATTTGGCATTTGGCCTGGAAATTTCAATAGCATTTATTTAATGTTCAAATATCATCCACAGTTCATTTCGATTATTGATATATTTTTCTTGCATATTTATGAATGGATTGATATATCGTTAATCAATGGAGTCGTGGACAACGGATTTTGGTCCGGAAATTGAGTACAATGG
Organism: Primulina huaijiensis; assembly: GCF_012295235.1. Lineage (NCBI taxonomy): Eukaryota > Viridiplantae > Streptophyta > Magnoliopsida > Lamiales > Gesneriaceae > Primulina > Primulina huaijiensis. Next base: position 7,572,563 of record NC_133306.1, read on the forward strand.
ACAACGTGGCTTCGGCCCGGAAAATGAGTCAATGAACAACGGGTCAAAAGTCTCGGGTATATGGTTCATCTGAACAACGCGCACCGAATATTTCGGTCCGGAGAATGGTTCACCCGGCTCGTAAAAAGTGCTCAATTAGAGCCACCAATGTTAATTTATTAAATTTTCATTTATCTATTATTCCATTGCATAGCATTCATAACATCTAAATTGTTATGCCTATTACTTCATGCATAATTATAATGAAGCGCTATTTTAATTTATTTAAAAGCTATATATTAGTTTAAACTCGCCAAGTCCTTAAAGACTTAACCTTCTGTTTATTTCCGTCTATTGTAATTTTTAGACATAGGAACTGTAACTCCCCAGATTCGACGACTGTCATCACTGTACCAAGACGAGTCTTTCCAGCGTGCTTATGTCCTCACTCACACCCACCCTAGGAAACTTCCCAGGAGGTCACTCATCCCAAAATTGCCCCACCTCAAGCACGCTTAACTTTGGAGTTCTTATGTGATGAGCTACCGAAAAGAAGATGCACATTCGTGGTATGAGTAGTACATATCAAATCTTTTAAGCCCTCTTCAACTGTACAGTCCATTACATTGAACAGTCTCGGAATCCCTCTCCTTCCGGTGTAAGATTGGTTCATTCATGTTTCCTCCGCCTAGAAGCCTGCCAGGAGCCGCTCATTGTCCGTGCAACCTCATGGCACCGGCGATCACCCCCTGCCCTCTTCGGCCCCGGTCCTCACATACCCACCAGGTTCCGCTTGGTTCGTCCCCGAACCCACACCGTACTAGGAGAGATCGGCTTTGATACCAACTGTAACGCCCCAGATTCGACGACTGTCCTCACTGTACCAAGACGAGTCTTTCCAGCGTGCTTATGTCCTCACTCACACGCACCCTAGAAAACTTCCCAGGAGGTCACCCATCCCAGAATTGCCCCAAGTCAAGCACGCTTAACTTTGGAGTTCTTATGTGATGAGCTACCGAAAAAAGATGCACCTTCGTGGTATGAGTAGTACATTTCAAATCTTTTAAGTCTTCTTCAACTGTACAGTCCATTACATTAAACAGTCTCGGAATCCCTCTCCTTCAGGTGTGAGATTGGTTCATTCATGTTCTCTCCGCCTAGAAGCCTGCCAGAAGCCGCTCATTGTCCGTGCAACCTCATGGCACCGGCGATCACCCCCCGTCCTCTTCGGCCCCGGGCCTCACAGGAACCCCAGAATTGGAACAAGAGAAAAATAACTGAAGCTGAAATGAGAACATTTGAAAGTTAGGATGATCTGTTTATAAATAAATGTTAAACTTCCGCTATAATATAATTGTACATATTTGAAATGAGAATGTAAAAATTTGTATATAATCTTTAAATAATAGTAGAAAATATTTATCTACAATATCTTTTTCATAATAATAGTGGTAAAAAGAAGAATAGTAGTTCAATAAAGAAAGATTGTAGAAAATGTGGCACTTAGTAAGGGAATATTTATGATTTCCTAAACCGGACGCCACACTTTTAGCTTGTGTTTAAACTAAATAACCGAGGTAAGAGGAATCAGCTATAGGTTGCATCAGTTCATTTATAGGAAGAACTGAACTGATATCAGCTAAACTGATCAAATCAGTTTTAAAACAATAGTTAAACAGTTAGGGACATAAGAAATGTTTATGGATGTTCGGATACTTTAACTGATTCTAGGTCATCCCTTCTACCACCTCGGGTAGGATCCACTAGAAGACTTTGATTTATACAACACCTTGTACAAACACACTCAACTTAGGACTTACGCTACTACCTAACTGAACTTCTAGTATTGACTGAAGGCAACACCTTCCAGCCAACACTTGTTTAACGTCTATATGTTAAATACTACAGACACAAGTTTAACGTCTTTGTGCAAGACTCACTTAGCTAAACAATGAACTCAACTCTCTGTATATGTGAGTGATTGTGTGTTAATGTGTGAGAACTGATCCAATCAGTTCAACATGAAGGTATTCTCATACAGCTGGGCTAGTTGCTTCTGATAAGATGATATGAAATAAGCGTGCCCTTAGTTTTCTTCAAGCACTTGATTTATTGTTGTTGTCGATGTTGGTGTTTTTTTCTTCAACGGTCTTGGTCTGGTATTTATAGGCTCTTCGCTAACCGTACATGAAGACTCAATAATAATGTCTGTTGCATTCACATGTACTTCTTTAGGACATGTCTTGTCACTCTAACAACTGTTCTGGAAGCTTTTCTCTTTTCAGCTTTGCTGCAACATCCATTATTGTAGTTTTGTCTGTCAGGTAGCTTATATCCTGAACCTTGTATATGTTAGAGTAGGTGCACGTCGAGCCAAGTGTTGGCCGAGTGTTCACAATGAATCTCTATGTATAAACAGTCTTTATTTTAATAATATTTGAAATTATTATTGTTTTGGCACTTCTTATCTGTATACTCATGCTAGTTGCATAGATAAAGTTCTTGAATATACAAATAGTATAAAGAATATGAGGTGCTCATATGATGAGTATCATGAAACTCATATTTGCAATACTGTATATTCTAAACAGTTCCTAGTCGATTCAGCCGTCGCTAAGAAGGATATAGGCCGCTCGAGTTCGAGACTATTATCTGCGATGTGAGTACCATGTTTCATTGGTAGGGGACATTGTGATGTCCGAACATGCAGATAGGTGCTCCTTGTAGAGTGCACTGAACAACCCTCTATAAAAGACTTTCCAAGTGGTTCTCATCTATCGAGTGGAAACGTCCTAGTTTATGGTTGTACACCATTAGTCCTTATGACCAGGGACAACATTGAGACTCTATGTGTTAGCATTGCACTTTGACTTGTTTACCGACTCATATGGGGTCATCAGGTGGCAAGGTTGGGTGTTTTGTCGAAACATATAGGAGTCGATGGATTGTAGTCGAGGATTCACCGCTTACCTTTGAGTATGGATATCATATGTGTATATAGTATGAAATCTCTGATTAGAGTATGGTGATAATTATGAAAGGGGCTTCATAGATTATACCGTCGATGCAACTACGACATTACACATAGTATCGATTCATTGACAACTCTCGATATACCATTGGTTGGCAAATCGATCGGGATATATGAGATGAAGGGACCGTACTGTACGCTAACCATAATAGAATGGTTCTTGCAGGCACTCTCATTTGATACCTAGGGAATCGTGTAAGCGATGCTGCTAGGCGTTTAACATTATTGGTTGGGTACTATCAGACTTGCGTTCTGACGTTCTTATTATCAAGGAGTTGATAATTAAGATTGGAGCAATTGGGGTATGCTCGTATAAGAACATGTTTAGTCCGAATCACATGGAGATGTGAACCCACGGCTAGTTGTATCAATGAACCATTGAAGGCCACACAAGTACTAGCTTTCTAGATCCCGTTGAGAAGTATAATAGGCCAATGTGGAGAACGGCTTCTAAAGGAGTTTATAAGCATAAGGAAAAATATAAGTATGACTTCTATGAGAGAAATGTAACTTTTAATTTCTGGAAGTGTTCCTAAATTAAAAGTCGGCCAAATAAATAATGTATTTGAAAATTGTGATTTTCATAAACATCATTATGGACTAAATTAAATTAATTCAAGTGTTGAATTAATTAAACACTAGTGGGCCTAGTAGAGTCCAAATAATTAAATTAAGTCCATGGGTTTTTAATTGTTAAAAACCAAATAAAATTGCATGCATGGGAGGTGAAGGATTGAAGACTACTTTTTCAATATCCAAAGCTTGGCATGCTAAAAGTGGTTTTAGCTTTTTACACAACCAAGGCAACTCATCCTCCCCTTCACTTCATCTAGCCTTGGCCGAAATTCCACACATATTCTTTCCTTCATTTTTCTCTTTTTCTTCTTCAATTGTTGAGGAAAGAAAAACACTTCTAAAAAAAATCCTTTTATTTTTCTAGTGCAAAATAAGAGGGGTTCTAGCTAGTTAGTGGTATGCTTAATATTTGAGCAAGGTGTGCTCAAAGGGAAGCTTGAAGATTGTCTTGCCATTCAAGAGATAAGGTGTTTACACCTTAGTTGGAGCCATCATCTTGAGATTGATAGGTATATTTTTCAAAACACACTATGTATGACATATTTTGTGTTTTTTTATTTGCTACACACTAGTACATGAGGTGCTCGATTTTTGCCTTGAAAAACAATTTTTGAAACTTTCGTTGCGCATTCGGGCACCTTAATCGATCCCCTTTCAGTATATTCGCGCTTAGCTGTATTCCATTGATAGTTCTTTCGTGATGTGCGAACGGATTAGTTACAACTGTTTCTCTGAACTGGTATGTTGACATCAGTTCGGACTGATTTCACTGTATCAGTTGCTTTGTTCATCTGAGTTCTTCAACTGTTAAGCACTTCATCAGCTGGCCGGGCTTCTGAAGATCTTATGTTGAATTACCTATCAGTTGAACAATCGGTAGAACTGGTTCATTTCGGCAATCAGTTGCCACTTTCAGTTGGCGTCTTGACAGCTTCAGTTTTAGGCTTCGAGAACTGATCAGTTTGCGACCCAATCAGTTTCAGCTTTCTGCGCGCTTAGATAGATTTGTTAGAAACAAAATAACGAGTTTTGTTAACATCAAAATCAAAATTGCGAACATGAAATGTTCAAACAATCTCTGTTTTTTTTATGATAACAAGATATATAAATTATTTGAAAAAGTTTTAGCAATTTAAAGAAAGTTCAGTTTTGGGAATAAAGAAAAAGCTCCCCCTCAAAAACTGATTTAAATAAGATTTAAAAAATTTCAGTTCAAGGAATAAAATTTTGATAAAATTTTGAAACAATTTTAAAACTCCCCCTTAAGAGCTGAATTGAAAATTTCTGTTAATGATAAATTTTATTAGTTTTGCACATTCAAGTAGTTTAGGCAATGAAGTTGAAATAGAAGTTCAGTTACATGCAAACTAACTAGAAAATCATAATGTTTATTTAATCAAATAAGTGTCCCTTGTAACATACATTTAAGTACATCACTACTTGTAAGGGAAATTGCTACTACAATAGCATATTTTAAACAACATTAAGTCTTAGTCAGTTTTATACATAATAGGACTGCATATACGACTGGTTGCCTTGACCACTTGATTTGTTGCATCGATTCTGAGTTTTTTAGATAGAGGAACAGCAAACTACTTTTGGGCTTGATCTCTGTGCTGGCAAACTGGTATGACTGATGCAAACTGGACTCAACTGATGCTGAACCGCATTGATCATTTTGGTCTGATCTGATATGGCAATGAAACGGTAGCATACTGCTGATGATTAAGCTACATCCAACAGCTTTCAGCTATAAGTTGGGTTTCGTCTGTTGATCAGTTGAACTGGTCGGCTAGCAACTGAAATCTAGTCTGCAGATCAGTTTTGTTGAACTGCCGACAAGTAGGGCTCAGAACTGCAGGCTAATTAAAGCCCTAAAGCTTGGAGTCGAGAGAAGTGGCCACAATGTTAGTTGCAGAACCAATCCTCTCCACTCTTGACAATGTGCTTTATATAAGCATTTTAAAATCGTTTTGAAATTAATATAAAGTATTTTTAAATACATATAAAAATATTTCTGACTAAAATAATTTCAGTCAGTTTTCAAATGTCTTTCTTAGAACAGCTAGCTCTGATACCAACTGATGGATCAGTTTTGATACCTTTGAAGGTGCTTCAAACACAATATTCTCTATAAGCTGCAATAGCTTGTGTTTCTAAGAATGAATACCTTGATGAATTGAATCGAGTTTAATTTTTAAATCAAGTGGAAGATACTCGAAATAATCTTTCGCTAAGAAAACTGAATAATTTAAAGATTTTAGCTTGTGTTTAAACTGAATACCCGAGGTAAGGGGTGTGAGGCCCATTTACTCTAATGACAATTACTGATCAAACAATAATGATTTGATTAAAGCTGCAGCGGAAAAAGATTTAAAATACATTAAAATGGACTTCAGGGCCTAGAAAAATTTCGGCACGACCTCCCCGCAAATAGGACATCCAAAAAACTCAAGCAGCAATTTATATCAAAATTTAATCCAAATAGAGACATTTAAAACAAAAAACGAAGTCAAACAACCTATAGCCGCACTGGCCAGGATTAGGCAGAAATTAAAACTTTCCAAGTATTCACCAGATCATAAGAACCATAGAGTCGACTCAGAACATCACAAAACACAACCAAATATCACTACAGAAACATGGGGCATCTCCCCGGCAAATAAACTACAACACAAGACTGAAACAAACTTCAAAAAATACATATAGACTAACTGGGAGACTCCACTGAATAGAACCAATCAATCCAACCTCAATCCCAAGCTCCACTGGCGGAATCTCGGCTTGATGCTGCAAAAAAACTTGAGAGATATACCATGGTGCCCAATAGCAACCACAGCAGCCCCCCAGAACAAATAAGGTAATTAGGATTCTGGTATGAAACAGTTCAACAATAACAACAATAAACATATATCATGTACAATCATATAATTAAATGTAATTTACAATGCTTGAAAATCTCAACAAATAATCGGGATAACATGAGCCAATAAATAGTACAATAACAACTAGAAAAATGCTTGAGCAATAACTCAGGGGAGCTACATCGTCATGTGCTGAATAACACCCCTGACTCGGCCTCCATACAGATCCAAGCGCTCACCTCAAAAGGATGCACTAATCACGGGATTGTTCAATCGTATCTATGGTCTCATGTGTATCAATGTAAATAGGCCTATCAGTCACATCATGATCCCAAGATAAACAACAGTACCAGATAACACGGATATGAACAACGGGTACTTAACAAGAACGATAAGGATCAACATGAATGTCATAACAGTATGCCCAATGCTAAATGCCAATAATATGTCACAAAATAAACATATACCATAACGAAGGCATTTAACATCTTACAACAGTCAACAAGTCATAGATACGATCAGTGCAACACAGAATGACAATTAAAACATAATTTTGTTTTACCGTCGTATGTTACTGAGCTGTAACATACCTATACCAACTTGATAATCCAAATATCGACTTTACTTCAATATCCTTGGCCTAAACAAAACAACAATAAGCCGATCATGAAAACTACATTCTATTCCAATGTCCGATTTTGTACTAGAGAGCATAAAATTCGTATCTCGTTCAATATTAACTCAAATAAATATCTGTCAATTGAAAATAAAAGAAAACTCAATTATCTAAGTTTTCCAGTGGAAACCATATTCAAATTCCTAATCATTTGAACCCATCATTACATTGAACTCAATATATAAAATCTGTTCTCGGACAAAATTCAAGCCACTGAGCAGTGTCAGTAAAACGAGCACAACTATCTCCATTCTTGATAGAATTAACGATTCTGGCACCATTTTGAAGATAACACAAAGATCTACAACTTTCATTAGAACAAAAATTCTAAATTCCAAATGCGCAGAGGTCATATTCTCGAATTACAGCAGCATTTCTACACAGCTCAATTGCAGAATTTGGTTTTGACACATTTTGATAGAAAAATCATATCAAATTCTTTTCTACATGAAATCCTATTTTTCTAGTGGCTATAAATAGCTAACTTAAAGCACTACAAAGTTTGTTTACGTCATTTCTACAAATTCAAGTTGTAATAATTGCAGCAACATAAAAATTCTCACCCAAATCCGGGAGAATTCGCACAGAAAATAGAGCACCAGAACAGCAACTTCGATCTACTCGAATCCTTGCTCAAAATTTGTGATTTATGGCTTGAATCGAAGCTTAGGATGTTAGGAAGACTACTCTTCAATAATTTTTGAGTTTCGACTTGGGACGGAGGAGATATGGCGATTCCACCGCAGCCACTACACAGGTGAAGTGAATTGGGGATTTCCTTCTTTATTCTTTTCCTCCTTTTTATAAATGAGGTCATGTGTGTGTTGTATATATTAATATAGGTGTCCAGAAGTATTTAAAATTAATATCTAATTACAAATATTTTGATAAACATCATCATATTCATAAATTCGTATATTTCATTTTATAATGTATGTATTATTATCAGAGACGTACATTCCATAATTTCTTTAGTAAAAATCTAAACCTTATGTGCTATCGAAATGCAAATACATCGATGGTTTTCTACAGTCGATGCATACATAATTAATATTTGTGCTTTTATAATTCAACATGAATATATTTTGAAAATCGATGCATGTATAATATTTATGCTTTTAAAAATACACGGCACTCAAATACCATAATAGAAGTGGTATTTTTAATTTTGGTAATATATTTGTTTTTTCCACTATTTCGATTTTTTTTCAATTTTATTAATTATATTGATGTATCTTTCAATTTATAATAACTTTAATTATTTTATTAATTTTAGTTATTTTTAATCGACCATTCTAATTAACTAATGCATGTGAACTGTCTGATTAAGAAGATGTTTGACTTAAATTATAAGTTGTTCAAAACAAATTTGAAAGCTTATGAACTCCAAAAAATTGTTCGATATGCTGTCATAGGCTTTTAAAAAAAACCCCATTTATTTTCTAAGATTTTATTTGAACATATTTAAATAAAAAATTATCTTTATTAATTTTACCATATCTAAAAAATAGATAATATACTAGGCAAGTAATAAAAATAAAAAAAATAATAATTAAAAAAATTTATGAATAAAAATAATAAATTTTTATATCTGTAGCTAAATTTATTATTATTCCAAAGACAAAATTATAATTATAATAAAAACATATTAATATTATTTATTAAATAATTAATTTTGAACAAATTTCATACCAAAACTGTGAAAAAATTGTGAGAAATGAAACCGTAATTTTGAAATAATCAGACAAAACACCAAATATATAATCTCTTAGGAAGAAACTTAACAATATAATACGATATAATGAACTGAATCAATCCACAGTAAACACAAAATATGATAAAGTGTATCATTAAGGAAGACATGCAGGGTTCAAGTACACCAGGCTTATTCTTCAACACATATAACTGACGAGTCAGACCACTAGATGTGGCCATAACACAGACATACATACAT
>NC_133306.1:7581718-7673834 GCF_012295235.1 Primulina huaijiensis
TATATTATCATGCGTACAAACAAACAAAGTCAAGAGGATCGGAGGTGATCAATATCGATTTTCCATGCTCAACAGGGCCTTGTGCAGAAGCAGCGCTGGCGGAAGCCTCGGCACCAGCCATTAGAAAAGCCCTCGTTTCTGCACACCAGCCCGCAATTGTGGTCGCTTAAGCATCGCCCTCTGAACCCATGGCTCTGAGACTCACACGTCCTCGCTCCCACCAGTACTGCCGACTCTTCTGCACACATCAGTCATTCTAATTTAATATTATATATATACACACTGAAATTAAGACAGAAACTGTACTGATTATTATATTTAAATATATGACAGTATCATTTCTTCCACCATTGGCTCAACTAAGGATCGAATATATATATGTATACAGTGTGACTTACGAGATGCGAAGACTAACAGCACAAGAACCGTATAGAAAGAAAACCATTTAACATCCATGATAATTCGGGTGCAGTGACATTAATGGATCGCATCATATATATAGTGGTTTTCCCTTTACATATTTATAATGGCATTTGGGCAATTTTGAGACAGATGTCCCAGAAAATACATGCAACCCAACACGTTTTCATCTAGAATACCCATCTCCCAACTCCCAATTAGATGATTAGTTCCCTCGTAAGCCAAATCCCTGCTTTTGTTATTTTTTTTAATAAAAAAAAGTTAGAAACCCCATATTACATGGAGTGCATTCGAAAAAAAATGTTTTTTTAATAACAGTGCTTCTCTTTTGGAAAAGTATTTTTACTAAAAAAGAATGATTATATTGGTTTTTATTGTAAATGTAATATAATAACTACAAGAAATGAAAGTGATCAAAAGCCAAAAATGTGCACTGGACTTATAATGCGGATGACACGTCTCGCATAATATTAGTAAAGCAAGAAACTGATCCAGCTTTTGAGATATTAATTAAATGAACGATAATCATATTTAGTGTTAGTCGTTTGTGAGATGGTTTAAAGATTAATATCCGTGAAACGAGTCAAACTATTAATATTTGGATTGAAAACTAATACTTATAACATAAAAATTAATATTTTTTATGGAGGATCGGGTTAGAGATCTATATCACAAAACTCCCTAATACGTCGTATGATTCAATTAAACATTCATAAGATGTTTAGTTTAATTTACATTTGCATTCTAAATGTTGGCTCCAGCTATCTCGACGTGTAGGTAGTAATAACTCCTCTTGTATATCCCTACAAACGATCAACTGGATTATACGCCTTCTTCGATTCTCCGAATTAGGTCCATGATTGGAAGATGATGTTCCTCGTTTAATTTGTACTAGAAAATTAAACGAGATTTGCATTGTGACGATTACCGGAAGAACGGTGGTGTTGCGACGGCTTGAGGAGACGAGCGCAACAACGTGATGGTGGAAGGTGATCGGCCGATTGTTGTTGTTCTCCAAGGGGTTGGACGATTTTTGGAAGAAAGGAGAGAAGAAAATCAATACTATATTATATTGATGTGCATTGTGTGTTATCAACTTTTGGTAACATGTTTTTTAATATAAAAAAACTCTCTCTCAATCTTATCAAGATTCTTCTTGAATTATGATTCTACTTGAATCAGAATTCTATAATTTTAATTATTTAAAATTCTCATGTTGTATCTTCTACTCTTGAAAATAACAGGTATAATTAAATAATTATCATATCTTGATAACACATAATATAGAATAATTAGATAATCATCATTTGATTACTTAATTAATTAATTAATTCTCTACTCTTCTAAAATATTCAATGAGAATATGCTATTATAGTCACTATTAGTCAATTACTATATAATAAGCATATTCCAAATGTACTAATTAAATATTAATTGTGAACTCATTATAACCTTGACCGACGATCGGGTAGTGGCGATGTATCGAGAGTATAAATCCCGTTCATATAATGAAAAACGAAAATTTATAAAGACAATTTTTCACTGATTCAATTTTGACAGCCGTCTATTTCGTGATATCTTTCATTAAATTTGGCAATTTCATTCTTCTGACTTAATTGACAGTCAAGCTCACTTTCACAACTTTCAATAATCGAATTTACTCATAAAATCTTTTATAAGCAATACGTTTGATCTTCATTAAATTATAATCGTCAAATTCAACTTCTTGAATTTTTGAATTTGACTAGCTCAACTGGAACACATAATCCAATACTTGTCTGACATCAATTGTTCAAAAATACAGCTAACCGTGGGTTCACTCAACTCAGATGATTCAAAACAACATTTGTTTTTTAATTGGACTTACCCTTATTTGCCCCATTCTGTATATCAACCAATTGAACACAATAATGTAAGAACTCAAGTCTGGTAGCTCCCATCGATCATGGTAAGACCATCTAGTATCATTGCCCCATAATCCTCTAGGTATCATGGATAGTGCCTACAAAAACCAATAGATTATGGTTAGCGTATAGTACGGTCCCTCCACAAATAGATCCTTATCGAATTTGCAATAATTGTTATATCGACAGTTGCAAATGAATTCGATAACGATAGATATATCTGTGAGCAATAATAGTGGCATCGGATGCGAAACTATAGAACCACTTTCTCTAAAGCAATATCTTATTCTGGCCAATGATTCCTTGCACTATTAATTCATCAGATTAAATGGGATATCTACACCCGTAGGTGAGCAGTGAATTCATGACTACAATACATTGGACCCTACGCATTTTGGGACTACATCCAACCTCGCCACATTGTGACCCTCTTGAAGTCGGTAAACGAGTCAAAGTGCAGAGCTAGTACCCAGAGCCTCCATGTTGTCTTGGGTCTAAGAATTAATGGTGCACAACCATAACTGCGGACTATTTCACTCGATAACTGATAACCACTTGAAAAGTTAAAGCGATGGTTGTTCATTGATCCATCCCATAATCACTCATCTGTATGAATGGACATATACATTCCCTTATCAACAAAACATGACATTTATATCACATATGCTAGTCTCAAAATCAAGCGACTTTTATCATTATTTCAGGCGGCTGAATAGACTAGGAGCGTAATTAGAATATACAATACATGAATGATGAATTTCATGATAAACCTTGCAAAATTGACCTCATGGTACTAAAGTATGTTGAAGGTCTTTTCTATGCAGTTTGCATGGGTATACAGATAAAATAAATGTCATTATTGGATAAGATTCATAAAATATTATTAAAATAAATATCATTTCTACATTAGAGTTAATAAAACCTAAGCTACAAGTTGGTTTGTTGGACACCTACTCTAACAATCTCTCATTTGTCCTATAACCAACTACTCATAGATCTCAAACTCATTGCTTCATGATGCTTTTCAGACAATGGTCCTGACAGAAGCTTCATAAATGGATCAGCAACATTATTTGCATAGGCGAATCTCTTTACTGATATGTCTCCTCTTCCCACAATCTCTCAAATTATGCAAAATTTCCTGAGTATATGGTTGGATACCTGATGAGAGCTTGGTTCCTTTGCTTGCGCAACGACACCGGTGTATTGCGACAAAAGTTTCTCAGTTCTTCTCAAATACTTGAGAATATCTTACATTGTTCTCCAATGCAATGGACCGAGGTTCGGCTGATATTTACTTGCAACAATCAGTTCAAAAGTAATATCAGATTGAGTAGATATCATACCATACATAATGCTACCAATTACAGATACATAAAGAATGCAAGTCAATGTTTCTGTCTCCTCGTTAGTCTTAGGGCACATAGACTTGGATAGAGTGACACTATAATACATTGATAGATATCCTCTCTTGAAATCTTCCATAAAAAATCTCTTTAATATGATATCGATATAAGTGGATTGAGTGAGCCCTATCATCTTCTTTGATTTATCTCTATAGATCTGTGTTCCTAATATATATAATGCTTCATCCATATCCTTCATAGAGAATTTAATTGCTAGCCATACTTCACTTTATTGAAACATTCCTACATCGCTCCCAATGAGTAGAATGTCATTAATATAAAGTATTAGAAATTTCAATGCACTCTTACTAGCCTTTTTGTACACACTAGGTTTCTCATGATTCTTAACAAAATCAAACTCTTTGATAGTGTTATCAAATCTAAGGTTCCAACTCCTAGATATCTGTTTGAGACCACAAATTTATCAATGAAATTTGAATACATTATGCTCACTTCCTACTGATATGAATTATTCAGATTGAGAGATATAAATCTATTCTTTAATATCACCATTAAGGAACGTTGCCTTCACATTCATTTATCATATTTCATATTCATGTCATGCTGCTATGACTATCAGAATTCTTATTGAGTTGAACATTGCTACTTGAGAAAATGTTTCCCCATAGTCAATTCCTTGCCTTTGACTATTTCTTTTTGTATTCAATCTATCCTTGAAGGTCACCACTTTCTCATCCAACCCAAGCTTTTTTTTGTAAATCCATTTGCATCATATGATAACTATTCCATCACGTGTATATACGAAGAACCATGCTTGATTTGAATACATGAAGTCCATCTTGGACGACATGGTTTCAAGTTGTTTTGATGATTTGACATCAAATATTGCTTCTTTGAAGTTTTTTGGATCACATCCAGAAATGAACTTATCATGACCCTCTTCGAGAAACACGCTCATCATCTTATATGGCCTTGAGACCCTTTCAAATCTCCTAAGAGTGTGTACTTCTTCGATTGGCTATTGGGGTGTAGGGGTCCTCTATCTGATGTGGTGTTTCTCGAACTTCATCAAGTTCTATCATCTTGTATTTTTTATCTAATATAAATTCCTTCTCCAAGAAGATGCTATTCCTAGAAACAAACACTTTTGTTTCTTTTGGATCGTAGAAGTAATATTCAACATAATTATTTGGATATCTCTGAAAATAACACAAACCGGATCTACTATCTAATTTTTCTCTCACTTTCTGCTTCACATAAGCAGGACATCTTCATATTCTAAGAAAAGAATATTTGGGAGGCTTCTCCATCCATATCTCATATGGTGTCTTATCCACTACTTTTGTATAAACATTAGTCAACAATATTGCGGCAGTCTCAAACGCAAATCCCCAAAAAGATGACGAAAATTAAGTGAATATCATCATAGATAAAAAATGTCCATCAATATTTGATTATGATGCTCTGGCACACTATTTAATTATGGTGTGGCTAGTGGAGTCTACTGTGAGAGAATCTCAATCTCTTTAAGATAGTTTTGAATCAAATGGCGTACTATGAAGGAAGATGTATGCCAAACTCTTAGGAATAAGATTTTAGATAGTCGTTTAGTCCTTGAAGGATGTGATGATGTAACGCGTAAAGATAATACTGATACCTCTGAGTTATTTGAACTCATGGCTAACCATATAAAGTGGGGTGAGGGAAGTACTTGGAAAGGCTAAAGGGAAGGGATTACACGACAAGGAGACATGGTGGTGGAACAATGAGGTGCAACAAGCCAATAGGGGAAAAAAAATAAGGTTCAAGAACTGAAAAGAAGCTAGAGACCAAGGATCGTATGAGCTGTATGAACAAGTCAAGAGACTCAGTATTAGAGTAATATGAGATACTAAGAAAGTGCTTATAATATTTGTATGATATGCTATAAATAAAAGGAGAGAAATATTTTAAGATAGCAGAAGCGAGATATTGAAACACTAAATGCTTGAGCCATGTCAGATGTATCAAGCATTAAGATAGTAGAGTTTTCATGCAAGATTAAGCTATCCTAGACAGTGCAGGGATTACTTTAAGAACTTACTCAATAGAACAAACACGGAGGAGTTAGTGGGGGTAGACATGAGATGCAAGAAGTAAGACATCTTGTAAGGTCCAAAAATACGATAATGTAACCTAAATGCATGCAAATATATGAAAAATAGATAATTAAATAGTTTTAATTGCATAAATTTAACAGAGTGTGCAAGTTTGCATGTTTAAAATGTACCTTTCTACATGAATGGATAAAACTGTGTTTTAAAGGCTATTCGAGACGCGATCGAGGCACGGAGACTAGAGACCATATGAGGGAAGATATTTTTTTATTAAATAATCACTTTTAATTGGTATATTTTAAATGAAATTTTAAAAACGAGGTATTTTGAGGTGCTTTTATACGCCGAGTCATATTTAAATCGGTAATCGATTTTCGAGAAAAATAGAGAATTTTTTAGAACTCGACTATTATTTTCACAAACTTTCCTAAACAAAATATTTTAAATATTATTTAATGAGCTAATTAGGCCTATTATACTTGGTTAATGGGCCTAAGCTTGCACCATGAGTTTTAATTAGAATAAAAAGCCTAAAACCCTACCCTCAAATCCCATAAATCACACGCCCCAACGCCTCAAAGCACTAGGACTATTTCATCAGCATTCAAAGCACACACTCACACATAATTTTGAAGGGGAAGGCGACAGTTTTGAAGGAAAATCAGCATATGGTCTTCTCTTCGTCGACGTCCTCGCATCGCAAATCATTTTCCTGCGTAATAAACACAAAGGCGCTTTAATCTTCTTTCAAACATATTTCACACCATATTATGTATATTTGATTAACCTTAATGAAAAATATGATGCACAATTTTTATTTTCGTTTTTATGGTCATACATGCATACAACTTGGATTTTATGACCCAAAACTCATGCTAAGGAAACCTAGAGGGGTTGCCATGGTAGGGATACTAAAAAGCTGAATTTCAGAGTATCTAGAAAGCTTAAGTGAGACTGCACAAGGGCTGGACGTGAGGGGTTAAGGGTTGCACGGAAATAAGAGTCCTTGTGGCTAGGGTTTTCGACTAGGAGTCCTTGAAGGCCACGGCTTCCAGCAGCTGTTAGGGAATGACCAGGAGGCCTAAGGGGGCTGTGTGATGGTCCTAGGTTGGCTGCAAGATGGTTGGTCCGATGGTTAGGGTGATCGCGCGAGCTTTGGGGCCGCGCATGGCTTGGAGGGTTGCGGTTTTGAAGACGGGCGTGTTAGGGCGGGTAGGTTCGGGCCAATGGCTTGCTATGGGCACGGTCATGGTCCTAAGAGGGTGGTCTTTTGGTCGTGGAGGAGATGGGCTGGGGCCGAAGGTTGCAAGAGTAGAAGGCTAGGGTTTTTCGAAAATAGGAGCAAGGGTTCAGTAGATGATCTAGGCTGGTTCGAAGGTCTTAATGGGCTTGAATATGGTTTAGTTAGGTGTTATTAAGTTTTGGTTCGAATTTGGTTAAGTTTTGAGTCCTTACGAGTCAAAAATGGGATGTACGTCTAAGTTTAAAAACGAATTGAGAAATTAGTCAAGAAGTTTAAGTTTACGTCTAAGAAATATTTATGGGCATATTTTAAGGTGTTATGTTAAGGTTGGAATGATTTGGGTCGTCGTTTTAGGGTCTAAGGATAAATTGGGAAAGTTAGGATTTCAAGAGCAAAACAGTCATTTTACACCTGAAAAATATTAGACGTCCTGGTAGTGCTCTGAATGCTATAATAAATGTTAAAATGGTTATTTTAAATGTTTATGAAATTTTAGGATGAAACGTTAATGATAAAAGACATGTTGCATGCTTGTTTTAAATGAAAATTGATTTATATGTGCATGAATTTTTATAAGTGATGGAAATATGAAAAGTTGGAGGAAAATTGATTGTGACTAATACGATGCGACGATGATACGATGATACGTAAGGCCAAGGCTCAGTTGACGGGTGAGAGTGTCGCTGATATTTCCGCCGCCTGGTACCGTGGTAATACATAGATGGATCCATCGACCTACAACTAATACGAAAGTCACAATTAAAGATCTGAATTCAATAAAAAGATAAACGTATATGTATATGATGAAAGGAAATATGAATGATATGTTTAAAGGAAAACGTTAAAGTTTATGTTCATGAAAAGCTATTTTATTAAAAGTTTTTTCACTATTACTTGTGAATGTATATGTATTACTTGCTATCATGGTTAATGTTTGATGAGTCAATAGACTAACTAGGTGTGATCGATGCAAGTGAGCATGAGCTTGATATTGATAGAGGTCTTGATGGTTGAACTAGCTGGACTGAAAGTGCATACAACTCGAGGATTGTCACTAGTTTTCCGCAAATAAAATTACGTTTATGATTTATGATTACTTAAAATTTTTTATGACTTATGATACTTTTGAGAGGTTTTTGAGATGATGTTAGAGTTAAGTTTATTTTTGAAATAATGTTAGTTTAGGTTGGTTGACGTTTACGATTTTATGCTTTGAATTACGTTCTTTTGGATTTTTAAATATTAGGTTGATTTGTTTATTTTTAAATGGTAAAAAATATTTATATTTTAAAAGTTTAATGTTTCGGCCGAATGAATTAGAAAAAAAATATTTCTATTACTTTTTAAGAAAATCAAGTAGTGGACGTTTCATATCTAGTGTTCCATTGTAGATGTCACGCCTTGGGGACGGGGTTGGTCGACATCGGCGTTGCTCTCAAATTTAAATTTTAAAACAACAAGCCTCAGAAGTACAAAATTCAGAAACCAGTCTTTTATTCATAATACTGAATATTGATTGTCTGATACAAATTCAAATGACTAATGTTGTACAGCGGAAATGTAAAACCAGACATAACATTGTCTTAATAGATACAGCGGAATATAAAAACATAAATCAGAACTGAGAAATAACGGTCTTCTTTACCAGCCCCAGAATTGATTTTGCTCTTCTTCTTCTAAATTTTCTTCCTCATTCTTATCTGAGATTGGTTTGGTGGGTGAGTGATATGATCGTCACTCAGTAAGCGGGGACGGGAATAACTCCCAGTTTTCAAAACCATTTTCAACAGAAACAGTAATACAAATAATATACAGAAACTCTTGTTTTCAAAACAGGAATCAGTATTCAGAACAGAAATCAGAAATTTAGCAAGTAAGCACTGAGCACGTTTGTGAATTTCATGGCTAAACTGAAATCAGTCCCCTATATGTTCTTTCCTCTAAGAGGTGAGGCCAGTAATCAGAATTCAGTAATGTTCAAAATATATATTTCTACCATTAGTTCACTAGGTTTCAGTGCTTCAAAAATCAGAAATCAAGAATACATATACTTTTCTTCAAAACAGAGATTATCAAACTGATTTCAAGATATATATACATAAGCCCACTTACCGTAATTTGCTAGAAGTTTCGGTTGAAGTCTGAAAGTTGCTTGCTCTCGCTACTGGATTTTTTTCTGCTTGAACAAAGGTGCTCTCTTAACTCGAATTTCAAGTGATAACTCAAGATTTGGGTAACACCAATTCAGAGATTTGAGGGTGTTATTAATAGGCAAAATTCTGACTGTTAGCCTTCCAATTAATGGCCATAATCTGACATTATGTACCATTACAACCTTTATTCCATAATAAATGCTTCAGTTACAAGTCATAAGCAGAATCAGTAGCTGTCTGCTGGAATCTCGCGCTATTGAACTCTTCTGCTGCTGGATTCTATCTGCTGGAAAATACCAGCTTCTGAAATATCAGTTGCTACTGGAATTTTTAGCTTCTGCTAAATGCTATCTGTTAGCTACTGCTGGAAATGCGGGTTCTCATAGTAGAGCTAATGCTAAGGAAGTAACAGAGCCACTGACGAGGATAAAACCGAGGAAGGAAAGTGGACCATATAAGATACCAATTGAGGTATAGAAGTTTCTAGGTGAAGTTGGGATCAAATGGCTGACTATACTCTTTAATAAGATTCTAGATACTAGGAAAATGTCAGAATCTTAGATATATCGTATTATAATACCAATTTATAAGAATAAATGAAATATACAGGACTGCTCAAACTATGGAGTGACTAAGCTTATGAGTCATATGATGAAGCTATGGGAGCAAATCACAAAATTAATCAACGAGACAGTTTCATGAATTTTTTTGTGTCATATCTAAGTTAGAAGAATATATCGAGAAAATCAAATAAAATCAGCTACACGGGCGGAAAAAATTTATTTTCAAAATCAAATCTATATAGTTTTAAATACTGCTCTACAAGGTTCAAATTAAAATACAAAATTATCAAATATAATATATGTAACAAGAATACAATTAATTAAAAATGAATAGAGAGAGAGAGAGAGAAAGTAGCGATTAATGGAGAAATTCTGTCACATATACTATATGAAATTTGTAGAAATTTTAAACATGTTCAAAATTGTTCGTAGATGACCCCGTGGTTGAAAAATGCCTCGATCACGACCGAAACTTGTCTACGATCTGAAAATTTCAAGCTCTACCCGAGAAGCCTAGCCGCAGCCCCTCTCTTTTTTCTGCTTCTGATTAACGTGAGTGTGGGATGAGGGTTTTGGATTCTTCTTTTATTTATTTTTTATTTTTGTTTCAGGTTTTAAGTTGCTAATTAATCTATACATATTATAAAAGTGTGAACCAAGGTCAAAGTTTTTCTATTGTGTATTATCAACTTTGTCCTTAGTTTGTACATACCGGAGAAATTTAGTGAGGATATTTTTGTAAAATCAGTTATTATGATCATGACAAAATTGTCAAACTACATTTATGCTAGATAATGATCAAGTTGCCAAGAAAGCTGAAACTCTAAAATTATTTGATTTTTATTTTCTTGTAGATGAATTGAACAAACTTTTTTCACAAAAAATATTAATTTGAAAAGATTGAAATACAAAAATATATTGGTTTTATTTCCTTATAGGTGAAGTGAAAAGAATTTTTTCACAAAAAATTTAGCTTTTTTCACAAAAAATTTAATTTGTAGAAGATTAAAATACTTAAATTCTTTGGTTTTATTTGCTTGTAAATAAAGTGAAAATATTTTTTTCACAAAAAATTAATTTGTATAAGGATATGATGTTAAATATATTTTATTTTACGTTAATTAAGATTAACTATTTTAAAACGAATAATTAAACTAATGAATCCAAATAATTAAACTAATTTTCTTTTTATTTTACCAAGATTGGTGTCATGAAGAAAGTTCGACATTTAATTACATTTACAAAGTGATACAAGGCAAACGATTTGACGGATCCTGCTCCTGCTACGACATTTGCACATTTTGATGCTACTACCGTACTCTTTTCGATTCTTGCTCTCCCACTCCAGTCGTTGCTTTTCTTTCTGTTACTTCGAAAGTAGCTGCTTCAGCTTCAGCAACTCGAATTTTCGATATTATCAAATATAAATATAGATAATCATAATAAATATTTCGTGTGTATTTATTCTATCTATATTTATTCATCAAAAAAAAGTCGACTAATATTTTTCAAAGCCTTAGTTTATTACTAAAATTTAACGATATAAGATTGAATAAATATATTTGTATTAATTTTATCTATTTTTTACTCTTTCAAAGGCTATAAACTATAACAATTACTTTATGAGATATTCTTGCAATTAACGAAGAAGTATTTTTATAAAAGATATATATTGACAAAACATTTACAGCTTTTTGTGAACTTAAAAGATATATCTTTGAATGTTAAATTTTAAAATTATGATAAACTAATTTTTATAAAAATCATTCATTAGCATTACTCACTACTTCTCCATAGACAATGTCAAAATTATTTGGTTTTTATTTACTTGTAGATGAAGTGAACATATGTTTTTCACAAAAATATTTGTTTGAATGTGATTTATTTTATTTTGTAGATTTATAATTTTTTGAATGATTTTATATATGCAAGAAGTTTATCTTTAATTTGGTTAGGATGTTTTTGTAAAATCAATTATTATGATGATGTCAAAATTGTCAATCTACATATGTTAGGTGAGGATCAAGTTGCCAAGAAAACTAAAACTTCAAAATTCTTTGATTTTTATTTTCTTGTAGATGAATTGAACATATTTTTTCCCACAAAATATTAATTTGAGAATATTGAAAACAAAAATTCATTGGTTTTATTTGTTTATAGATGAAGTGAAATAATTTTTTTCCCAAAACAATTCGTTTGTACAATATTGAAATACCAAATTCTTTTGTTTTATTTGGTTGTAAATATATTGAATTTTTTCCAAAAAAAAACATAATTTGAGTAAGGACATGATGTTAAATATCCTTTATTTTACATTAATTGAGATTATTTAATTTAAAACGACGAATTAAAATAATGATGCCAAATAATTAAATCATGTGGGTCGGTGTTATGAAGAAGGTTCGACAGTTAATTACATTTCACAAAAATGATACGAAGTATTATCGGATATAGAAGAAAGATGATCTTATAAATATTTCATGAGTATTTATTCTATCTATATTTCTTTATTAAAAAAAACCAAACTAATATTTTTCAAAGCCTTAATTTATTTTTAAAATTTAACAATATATGATTGAATACATATACTTTTACTAATTTTAACTATTTTTCGTCTTTGTAAAGATCAGAAACTATAACAATTACTTATTTGATGATCTTACAATTGACGAAAAAGTATTTTTGTAAAAGATATATATAAGCAAATCAATTATAGCTTTATGTAATCTGAAATGACATATCTTTGAAGGTAAATTTTTTAAATTATTATGAATAAATCTTTACAAAAATTATTCATTAGCATTACTCAATATTTCTCCTTATGATTGATAATAAGAAAGGTCAAAATTATTTAGTTTTTATTTGCTTTATAGATGAAGTGAACATATATTTTTCACAAAATATTAAATTGAATATGATTTGTTTTATTTTGTAAATCTATAATCTTTTGAATGAGTTTATATATTCAAGAAGTTTCTCAAGAAAAAAATTAATATATAAAAATTTAATATTTCCAATAATATAGTATGAAATATAAAAAAAATATTTTGATCGTAATTTTGAATTTTTGTATTTAAATAATATATTGCATAAATAAGTTATATCACTAAGAGTTGAACAATTTTTGATAAATTAATATCATATTAATTAAATCATATTTTTCAGTTGTCTAGATGATGAAATAACCAAAATTCATTGGTTTTATTTGCTTGTAGATTAAGTTAAAAAAAATTTACAAGAAAAAATATAATTTGTAGAAGACTGAAATAACAAAATTCTTTGGTTTTATTTGCTTGTAGATTAAACGAAAAAAAAAATTTTAAAAAAAAACTTAATTTGTATGGAGACCTGTAGAGGCGTCAAATAGAGAAGAATATACATTTCTTCTCGAAATGGACAAAGCGATTCAAATAATTTATAATGGAACACATTCAAAATATAAGAAAAAATTTCAACAACGAAATATTGAATGCAAAAAGATATCAGTAGATTCCGAACAACAAGAAATTAAAAAGAAAAAAGATTATCATCAATTGTCTCAATGGTAAAAATATTGAAATAAAAGTAATAGAAGACTATAACAACATAATAATGAATATTGAGGATAATTAAATTATTGCACAGAAAGATTTTCAGCATCAAAATTATTATAAAAAAAAAGTTTTCCAACAAAAGAATCAAAAAATACAGATATGAAAATGCAAATGATTGATGTCGACAGCACCATAAGATTTGCTAATGAATTAGTAGCACGTGGTAAAATAAGTGGTCAACACTAGGTATTATAATTTTTTCTTCTCTCAAATTTAATTTTAATTATTATTATGATATCAATTCTATATTATATTTTCTCCAATGTCTAATTTATATAAAATTATAAGATTTATTACTAATATGTTTTTCAACAATTATTAATTTATTTAGATTGCGCTTGATTAAATTGATTTCAAATTCAATGGATTAGAATTATAATTTTATTGTTAAAAATGAAATAATAGATCAAATATTGAATCTACACATGACTTATTTACATATTATTATTTATATAAAGTAGAATGAATTTTAAATTACATCATTATTGGGTGAACTTGAAATATATCATAATTAACATGAAATACTACTATATACACATGAAATGAGTGGATTTGAGGTTTACGATGTCACTTCACTAAATAACAAAAATACATTTGAATGTATTGAAATCCTTCCATTCAAAAATAACCTTAGATTTATAACACAAAATTTTTAAACAAATATCTTTTGCACTCATTTTATAATACTTGTTGTATAAATTATATTACATTGAATTTCATACGGATAATGTTAAAAGAACAACCAATATATCCTATTGCGATATTNAGAGCTAATTTACTTCAAGAATTTCCTTGTAAATTTATGAAAATTAAATTTCTTCCGTGTCCGTGCATATCCCTCCATAAATCATCTCAAAGCCATCACGTCTGAAAAATCATTGTTAAATGAAAAATATCTTTAAACTATTAATTTGACATTCAATTAATTCACTATTTAAATCTAGCCTCCAAATCATTTTCATGTTGTCTATGTGCATTTTTCTTAAATTTCTCTGACGTTACAACATGTGAGATTGAAATGAAAATTTTATAAGACTATTGTTTGATCAGCTATGCTTTATGGCTCGGAGTTTTGAGTCACTACATGACTACATATGCATAAGATGGCGGTAGCAGAGATGCGTATGTTAAGATGGATGTGTTGCAAACCGCACAAGGATTGAATTAGGAATGAAAGGATTATGAGCCATTTAGGTGTAGTCCTCATAGAGGATAAGATGAAGGAGAGGCGTTTAACATGATTTGGTAACGTGAAGAGGAGACCAAATACTGCTCCAATCAGACATATCTTATATTGGCAGGTTAATGGAAGGAGTAAAATGATGGGTATGTCATTGAAAATTTGGATAAAGGTGATAAAAATGATATCTTAGATCTTGATTTAAGAAATGATACGTGGAAAAATCGCTCATTTTGGAGAACTAACATCTATTTAGCAAACCCCGCAGCTAGTGAGAATGTATTATGATGATGATTATGATGATTCTTTGAATTGTTATGATGTGGTTGGTTGTCGTTGACAGAGACGGTTGGTTTTGCTTATAATATTCTTGCATTTTGTGTCTTACTTTAGTATCATGTCTTATTTCGTTCAATGTGTTTGGTTAAAATAATAATAATAATAATATTTTTTTAATTTTCTAGTTGTGTCAAAGTTGTGAGAGAATTAATTGTTTGGCCGTTAATAAAAATAGAAATTGTCGTGAGAAAATCGTTTAAACCTAGTACTTGAGTCTATGCTTGTTTACAAAAGTTTTTGAGGTTACACCAACTTCACACACTATTTCCATGGTCATTGATACTCCTTATACTGAGAGAACATTTACGTAAACTTTGTGATATGGAATAGATGATTGAATTCTAAAACTCTTGTAATTTTAACTTGACACTGAGATAGATGTTTGCAAGTACAAAAATAATTTAGGCGATTATTGAAATTGTTTAGGCCTATTTTATTGCTTTTATTACATCTTTTGCAGCCCTCATTAACTTAAATGGAAAAAAGAATGGGATGCGTTTAAATTATTGATATATTGTTTCTAGAAAATCATTCACTTGTTGAGATACCCTTGATAAGTCTATATGAGTTGATTTGTGAATTGATAGTGGTCTAACACTTGCTTTATCATAGGCAAAATACGAATAATATGTGACTTAAGAATGATTTATGCAAAAAAATTTAATCCTTTGAGCCTTTGAAGTCACCAAATAACTTCAGTTCACCCCTAGTCACCTCATTTGAGTTCATGGAAAACGAATTGCACGTGCACAAACTAGTGGTTGACCCCATTTGAAATCATTTCAAAATCTCACATCAACTATCAAATGAATAGCTTATATATTATTAATTCATACCCTCAAGGGAAGAAGCAGTTATGTACGAAAAATTGGAGAATCTTCAAGGAGTTTGAAAAAAAGGTTGATAAAGTACAAATTCAAAGGGAAGTAGAAATCTGAAAAAGGAGTGTGAAAAAAGACCTACTGACCAATTCACATTTATCCATTATACTAATGGATAAGGGTTGCAAGAGTTAAGCCTATTGACACTCGAGAGGCACTGTCAATAAGTATGGATGTTAATCATTTACACACACATTTCATGAATTTGAATTGCACTTTGAGACACTTTTCTTGAATATCTATTGAATCAAATGTTCACTAGGAAAATACTTTTATCTGTGTGAGTAGATATTTATTTTGGAAGATTATGGTTTGAAATTTGAGTTGAGAGATTCATGAATCTATGAAGTGAGCAAGTTGTGTGAAACCATCTTAGTATTGGGTCGGTTAGATGGAAAATCACACACATGAGCTTTTGAGTTTGTTGTGGCATACACTTGATTTGAGAAAATTGGATATTTTATCTTCGAAATCAGTAATGATTAAACTATTCCACGATTTAAGTTTGTTTAGTCAATTTTCTCAAATCAAGTGTTTGGATATTTTATTTTCAAAACCAGTAATGACTAAACTATTCCACGATTTAAGTTTGTTTAGTCAATATTTTTCTTCCTTGTTTCTATATTATTCTTTGTTTTTAATTTTTTTTTTTTTTGCTCGAGATTATCAAAAGTTTAAGTTTTGAAGATTTGATAATTGTAATTTTACATTTAGATTTTTTTATACTTTTAATTATATTTACGCTAGTTTTTTTAGCAGAATTATGTGTTTCATATTTGTTATTGTAATGTACAAGAATCTAGGTGACATGAAATTTTTAGGTATAAAAAGAGGTGGAATTGAACAAGAACAGAATGAAGAGCCATCAGAGAGGGAATAAAAATTAGAGAGTTAGAAGATGAAAATGTGAGAGACAGGCACCTCAGCGCCTTAGCGCTCGTGCTTCAAGAGACGAGGCACCTCAGCGCCTAAGCCTCGCATAAATTATTCCCGGAAAGTTTAATTAGGCGCCTAAGCACCTGGTAGCGGCGTCACAGCACATAAAGACGTATATGACTAGGACTAGGAAAAAAATACCGAAATTTCGGTATACCATACAAATCATATCGAAATATATCGCATATACCGATATTAACGGTATATCGAAAATTTCGGTATGATATTATAATGCAGTACCGAAATTTTCGGTATCAATATCGGTATATGTTTTTGAAATGTTCGGTAATTCGGTATACACCGAAATACCGAAAAATTATTATAATAAAATATTTTTGTTGTCATTGTGATGAGATTAACAATTTTTTTAAAAAAAATTTCGGTATAGACGGCATTATACCGATGCCGTATCGAAATTGCGGTATACCGAATTTTTTTGGTAAGAAGGATATGTAATTTATGTCATACCGAAATTTCGGTATACCAACATGAAGGTATACCGAAATTTCGGTACGGTATCGGTATTCATTTTTCGGTATCAAAAAATTTCGATACGATATACGGTATTATTTAAAAAAATCGGTATACCGTACCGATCCAAGCCTAAATATGACAAGGAGACTTCAAATTTTAAAAGTTTAAAAGACCAAACCTAACGATTTTTGGAGGACTTTTGGCAGATTTTGGAGAGCAACATAGAGAGGACAGCTGAGAGACATGAGACAGAGATTGAAGATCTAGCAACTTGGTTCGAAGACAGACGAAGAGATATCTGTGGACGGAGAAGAATCATCTACCTTCGTTTTTATTTCTCTCTTTCTCTTGAACATCATTCTGATCTTTGAATGATGTTCAAGAACATGATTTTTTTTCTTTTTTCTGTTATGAACTAAATTCGTTGTCAAGAGAAACGACATAGATTTACTTGAAACTATGTTTATGGATATTTTATTAAGATTTTTGGGTTTTTTGTTCAGTTTATTTGTGTTATTCTGAAATGATTGCATTCAATTAACTTATCACAAATTGAATTGTTATATTTGTTTAAAATATGACATTCGAGATGTCCTATAAGAAATACATTATTGGTATTTATAGAGTTCAGAAAGTATAAAACTTCATTGAAGTCATTATAAGAATTATTGTGTTGTTTATTTTGTCTGATATTTGATTTTCAATAAGAATATTGGAATCTATATTAAATAATAAGTTTCTACTTGTTACTTGGAAAATTAAGTAGGAAATACTGAAAATTCTTGGCCAATAAGCTGAGAAAATTCGGGATATAGACTTTGACAGAAATCAAACGTAATGGATTATTCAAATAAAATCGAACCTGTGAAATTTGTCCATAAATGATTTCCCCCATTATTAATCATGTATTCAATTGTTGCAATTTTTACTTTATATTATAAATCTCATCTTTTAATTTCTAGATAAAATTAAGGTTATTTTAATTACATTACTTTTATATTTTTAAATATTTAACTTCTCGTTAGAACGATACTTTACGCGTCAAACATCAAACTTGATATTGTGCACTTGCTAAGATCACACACCAATATATTTATTTATCTACTGACTTTTTAACAAATGCACACGCAAGTACTTCAATGGAACGACGGTGCCCGTTGATGGAGGACTGAGGTTGAGCAAACCACACCATCTCTCAAAAGATGCTGTTAAACAGCTTTATCGAGCTGTGAAGAAAAGAAGTCGTGCTACCCCACCGGGCTTCCTACTAGCAAACTTTAGACTAGCTAATCAATAAACTCCATAAATTATTGTCTCATAAGTCCCATCTGTATTCAATGAAATCAGCATCACACACAGAACTTCCCCAATAAGCAAATGTGTCACAATACTCATCTTGTCATCAAGAAAATTGATCTTGTTTGACATGCTTTCAGATGCATGTAACTATGTATTTATGCCATTACAAATGTTTAGTAGCTCCATTTTGTTGTAAACATATGGATCTCAATGAAATTTTATTGAAATAATGAAGAAATAATTTTACTGAGACTTGGATTATTCACCCATGGTCATACGGCAAGATCCAAATAAAATAATGAATTAGTTCACAAGAAAATGTCAAACTGCTGTTAAATTCTGTGATCCGTCTACCAGGTAACCTTAAGTCTCCGCCATGCCGCGCAGCCCGTGCCATTGTCAGTTTCTTGCAGCTACGGGGACTAATTGGTCCTTGATTAGCTTTTCACCAAAACGCAGATCTGGGGTTCAAAAAAAAAAAAAGCAGATCTGACTCCACCCAAAAATTGTTTTCCTTTCCCCCACAAAGTTCAACATCTGTGCATTGGCGCAGGATAGATATCAAGAGGTTGATAACGGAGGCGATCATTGTGAGAAATTGGCCCATCCTGTTGAGTAAAGGATAACGATTTCTGAAATAAGGAATATAATTTATCACAAGAAACCATATGCAAGAGAAAAATGCATTTGACGAAACTGGCAAAAAAACCTAGTTGAGGCTTTTGTGTTTTATGTGTCCTGTGAAAACCAGAGATTTTGTTAAGATAAAATATTTGTTTCTATACCAAAAGTTTTTAAATATTGGTGACAGTAGCTATCCATATTTTAAATTGCAGAATAGCTTGAATGATTCGTTTAATCGTTGTCACATATACAAGATAGCGGTGACGATTCTTACCTCAGCAATCACCCTCTAAACTAACTTGCAATTAATGAAAATCGAATATAGGACACTTTGAAACAGATTGTAGGGGACTAAAAGGTCATATGTATAGGTTATAGTAATTGTCCAACTCCGATCACTCAAACAATAAGCAGCCCACAGGCAATATGTCATATAGATAGCCATACAAAACAACAAAAACCCGTGTTGCTCCCAGCAAACTAACATCACTAACAGATTACTCACTTCCCAACAGAAACAGACTAATTATTAGATAATTTCATAAGCCACACCTCATCAAGTGAAGAACAAGATCTTGAAGCTAGAAAGAAATTCAAGGAAACATGTTTTCTCCATACATGCAAAGCAATGTTTGTATTGAAGACCATCTATAGAAGTATTAACGTTTTAGAACCCTACAATATCAAGAAATAATAACAGAACCACAATACCTCTCCCAAGTCAATCTGGTAAGGTTTAACAAAATCTTCAAACATAATTGGCGACAAACCTCTCATTAGTTCTTCTATTTCCTGGAAAGCAATTTCCCATTAAAAAATTACCAGATGACAGTTAACTCAACAACATAGGGGAAGAATATTTACAGTTTAAGCAATGGTATATGTTTGAATTTTGAGTAAATATTTTTGCCCATTTGTCAGAAATGTTTACAATTTATAATTTTGTTAGGTAACAGCCTAGATGGAACTGATTTTGTTTGATTGTTTATTTTTTTGAGTATCGTGCACAATGAGAATATGAAAAATGTACAGTACCAATCCAGTTATCCTTGAATGTTCTAATAGTTCCTCTGCAATCACGTCTAAAATGTGCTTGTTGTCTCTCAGTCCCTTCATAGCAAGTTCTTCAGTCTCGTCAATGTACTATTTTCAGTAATGAAATTCATAACGTCAATAAAGCTACATAAGGAAAAAAATCAACAAGAAGAAACAAGAGAACTACAAAAAAAAAGCCTTTAATCTCATTCTGTTTGGTTTATGTTTAACATTGGATCATATAATAATTCAATCTTTCAATTTTACCATTAGTATGGTATCAGTCTTAATTACTGATTCTAGGTAATTCACATAATTTTTTCATACTAAATCATCTTTTAAATTCATTAGCATATTGTTCTTTTCATATCACTAGCTTATGGTTGGTGTTAAATATTGATTTTTTTGGGATAAAAGTGAAATTCAATACAAAAATCAAACTTTTATCCCACTAGATAGGGTCAGATATACTGATCCTCCTACACCATTGTGCTATCTCCTACTTTATCATCATTTATATGTAAATGAATTTTATCGTTGTTAACCAAATCCTCTTTGGTCTCCCTCTTCCTCGGTGAATTTCATATTTGCCACAGTCTCCCATCGCCTAACTGGCATTTAGTAGTGGCCTGACTTCATGCCCATGCTTATTTGAATCATTTTGTGATTAACTTGGAAAGCATGGCTTCAAAAGGAAATTAGTATGACATACATGCCAAGCAACAAGACTATACATTTAGCAGAAAAGGCAATAGCATGGTAAATTAAAATTACCCTAGCCAACTCCCGTGTAAAAAGTTCAGAAACTTCAAGAGTCATATTTGCAGGAATAACATGAGGATCATCCCACTGACATCGAAAGCAAACAAAAGAGAGATTATTTGTTTGAGTGCAGAAGTTGAAACAAAACAGTTACAAACCATATCTTATGTCTAAACTATAATCATGTAAAGTTACCTTGTATCTTATTATCTCACCATCTGGGTTATCTGGTAGATCAACCATCCCAATTCTTTTCGTCAAAGCAGTGAGCCCCAACCTAGGATTTCTGGGGCTTATTACCATTTCTCTAGCAATCTGCCACAGAATTAAGTCAGAAGAATTCTCAACAATTGTACACTTGGTCAGAATTACTCTCAGGGAGCCGGCATCCATGTCCAAATTAAATGTGAGACTACATGTGTTTATGTCTTTATGTTACCTTCGTAATTTTCTCCAGATCATCCCTTCCTCCATCAGTAATGTCATCACCAAATGCAATGCGCTCGGCACAACGCCCTCCATGAGCAACCACCATTTGCATTTGCAAGTAACCAAAGGTTGTATAACCTTGATCTACCACGTCTTCTCGAGGATAAAAAACAGACACAGCAGTTTCCTGCTCAATTAGACAACAGATGAAGGCCATTCAGGATTCATTCCACGGAACAAAATCTTTATTGTCACTATGCTATACCTTGCCACCAGGCAAAAGCTGAGAAAATGCGTGCCAATCAAATCGTGGGAACAAGTGTGCTAAGACTATGTGACCAGCTTCATGTACCGCCAAAAGCCTTTTCTTCTCTAAAGAAACCTATAAAAATGTTGAGAAAAACATCACGAGTATGATAACTTACATGCTATCCACAACCTTAGTAAGTGCCACAAAAGAAACCATACACTTTGTTCACATTTCTGCTGCTCTTCCTCAGTGAGAAGCACACCCATCCCCTCGAGAAGTTGCTTGTCCAACACATCTATAATATCTTGCTGGTAGATTTTAGAATGCCCTTTTCTGACCTGTTCAGCCACCATTTATTATCAAAGAGTAGACCGGCAAGAAGGACGAAGAGCATACCAGGTGTGGAAGTCCAAAACAGAAGCTTCCAACAAGGGTCAAAAGTAATGACATCCTTGTGAAATTATAAAACTATTGATGTGCCACTTACCACAAGCTCAAGTTTTTGTCATAAATTGGATTCAACATGGTACCAAAGTCAAAAGTATATGTTCAAAATCGCAAATGCACTAAACCCCATATATTTCATTAAGTTTGTTCAAGAGTCAGTTAAGGTCTTTGTTGCTTAATGCCTGATAAAATTGCACGTATACATCTTGTCCATTAATTCCTCACATATTCTTTGATACCCAGCTTACATGTGAGGGGTGTTGGGCCGACCCCCACAAGCACAAGATTTTGGGATCAAGCGTTTTCAACAAACCTTTCGTTAAACAGTATGGCATATCAAAGTCCACTTCCTTCTAACATTGAAGATTTGAGAATGAGATGAAATTTTTACTAAAGAGGGAATCTAGGATTGCAAATTTTAACAAGTTCACCAAAATAGAAGTCGATAGGCAGTAAAAAGTCACTATGCGCACCATCTATCGGCTGGAAGGAATAGAAAGAAAATTATCAAAAAGAAAGAGGGGAGCTACTATATAATTAAAACAGGAGAAATTCCAACATGAAGGAGAGACCTGAACAAAGCTGAGATGAACAAACAGAAACACAAAGTGCATCGAAGCAAAAACTTGGATACGGGGAAGGTCGAACAAAAACTTTATGGACTAAAGATGGTTAACATTTTCGACGGGATAAGGATTAGAACAGGAGCTGTAAGTTGGTTTTAGGGGTGATTCTTGGGAAAATTTCTTCCAATAAAATAATAGGTGTGTCACTTTCTAAAATTTGGGATACCATGGCCAACTACAACGCAAAGGCAGGGACTCCATGATGCTTTTTTATCAGATGGATGATGTTCTCCCAAGAGACAAAATAATAATAATAAAGTGCAGCAGTTCATTACTGGAATTTCCTTCTACAAGCTCCTATGCCTCAGGAAATCAGAAAAAACCAGACAAACATGCTGTGAGCCAGTGGATATTGTCATAAAAAAGTTATATATTAAGTGCATAGAACTTACAGACATTATTCCTGCTTCATTGACAAGATTTCTAATATCTGCACCAGAATATCCAACAGTACGGAAGACTACCTATAGGGGTGGGGGAAAGAACAACAAAAGCCAAGTGTTAAGTTATAGCATCACCAGAAGGGCTTCTCCAACTTACCAGAGAGAAGTAGGCCTAGTAAGAATCCTTCCAAGAAACCAGTAATTCGGTAAAAGTTTTCACTCACAATCCAAAACTTAAACTCACCAACATATTTAAAATGTGAAAAATAGAAGACTGTGTGAAACCAATGAACCTTTTCAAAGTCAACATCCTCAGCAAGTTCCTTCCCAGTACTATGAACACCAAAGATTTGTACTCTTTGCTTTGCATCAGGTAATCCTATATATACACGTCTGTCAATGCGTCCAGGGCGAACAAATTCTAGGTCTAGTTCATCAGGTCTATTAGTAGCACATATGAATATGACAGCTTGCCTAAGCGAGTATCTATCAACACCAGTTTTTTCTCTCCTGCAAACAGTAATTTATCTGTGAGTTACAAAAAGCAAAAGTAAATGAGTACTCACTACTGACATAAATCAAGAAAATGTAAGTGACACAATGAGAAAATGCTGGAAATGAGTACAGTGCTTCTGTTCTAGATTTAGAACAAGTTGATGAATGCTCCGTAGATCACAAAATAGTTGATGCAAGCCATTCAACCAACTAAATGTTGGTCCTCTAAATTAGTCACCATTTGCAAGTGTGTAAAACGGAACAAAATCTTGTATGAGGAGAAGACACCATTTCAAAATTCAAGTACCTCATTTTAATATCAATAATAACTATTCATACACAATTGATTAAACAAAGGCTGGTTCCGGGACAAGATTCTTTCTCCTCGAAGAAAATTTCACCAAGGAGAATAAGAAAGGCGAAAAACAAAGAAACAAACAAACTTGACGCCTTGATTACGATGGAAAACAATTTTATTACATCATAACTTCAAGCAGTTGATTCTCTCAGTGGTCAGGAAATGTTGAAGCAAGTGAAAAAAGTGGTGAGGTTGATCTTACTGAATGATGTTAAGATGGTGATGAAATTGAAATAACAGGATTATTATCCAGTAGTTAGGGCATGTTAGAGAATCTACGAAGCAGAACAAGATAAATCAGAGTACAATGAATGGCCATATAAGACAGAAAACGAACTATGTGTTTTACTATCTTCTTTCTGAGAAAATATGGCAAATAATTTTTGCTACGGGCTTTGAGGAAAACCAGGCAGCAAAGTAACATTTGGCCTACCATATTTGTCAGAAGCACAGATCTGGAGTATATCCAACAACGTAATTTAGAATCGGACTTCCCAATTCTTTTATCATGTCTGCCTCATCGACCAAAATCGAACCCACCAGCATAGTCATTTTCGGTAATCAAAAAATGGCATGGGAATTAATTACCAATCCCAAGCCAAATAAAGGCATTTAACAATGCAATGAAACTCATATCCTCAGCACTACCATGAACAATATTAGATTTTTTAAAAAAATTCTTACTCTCCATCCAGCTGTGCAATCAATGCTTCGAATGTTGCTCTCCTACGTGGATCCTTTCTGGCATGCCTTCCAGCAATAGCATCTATCTCGTCCACAAATACAAAAGCAGGAGCCTGGAAAAAGACACCATGGATATATTTCTTCAAAAGCTAACAAGATCCATAAATGTTTGGATGCAAACATAACTACATAAGTATAATACACTTGTATATAGGCATGCAAGCACACATTCTTACAATTCACCCCCACAGACTAAGAGTTTCATCTGTTGCTCCTGTTTGAGACACAATGGAGAGAGATTGGTTGGAAAATTTTAAAAGGAAACAAATTCCTTGAACTTGAGGAACTGTATGCAGATTTCACTAACTATTTCAGCGTTGGTTTACCAAGTTTCATTGATTCCCTACTTACGCTCTTCGATGTCTCGAAGACAGATATAATCCAAGCATATTTCAAGACATTTATGAGCCACTGATGCATTGGCTAACCTAAAATAAGTTGTTAGTGCTGCATATAAAAAACCAGTAAAAAAGTTTCATGTCAATCCCTTTGTGATTTCTCAATAACTAATACACAATGTATTTGCTCTTTTAAACCAATTTTTTTTAGAAGGAACGCCTATTTGTTTACGAAAAGCATAGGATTTCTTCAGTTTTATTCTTCTGGAAATATTTTCCATCTCCAAAAATAAAACCAAATAGAAACATCTTTCCATCCGAAAAACATATTTTTATGCATTTCGCATCTCCGACTGTAATAATTATTTTTAACTCAACTTTCGTCATTCTCCATAAATACTCTACTATTATATTATGTTGTAATCCAAATACATTGTTTTATTATCTTTTTTACAAAGCATACTAATAAAAAATTAGATAAATCATTACATTTTTACATGACATGTTTACCGTTCAAAAATATCTTCAGAAGTAAAATCAAGACATGTATCATATTCTTCAAAAAAAAACATAGATCATATTTTCCAAAGCAATATCCAAAAACACAGTTCCAAAAAATATATTCCGAAAAAACCGAAAATAAAACCTAACACCACCCGCACCTTCCTAATATTAATCCATCTGGATATCCAAACCATGACCTCAAATACTCCCAAAAAAAATTTTAACATCCATTAATAATTTCGTAAGTTTCCAGCACCTTTAAATAGTTATCCTCAACTAAGAAGAATCGGCATGCATAGCTAAAAGGGAGTACTCTTACATTTCTCCTCGCGATTGAGAACAATTCATTAATTCTTGCAGCACCACTTTTCTCACTATCTGTGAATTCTGCACCAGAAGCAAAAACAAAAGGCAACCCGCTCTCTTTTGCTAGTGTCCTAGCAAAGAGGGTTTTGCCTGTCCCTGGGGGTCCCGACAGAAGGACACCCTGAAATGTGCATAATAAGATGGAGAAGAAAACATTCTTTTATGACCGTTTCACGTAAAAAAAACATTCTTTTAAAGAAAATTTAGGATAGGTTATTTCTTTAATGTTTATAATAATCTAGCGTACCCGTACAAACTTCACATTCTTTTCATAATACTGCATGGGGTTTCCCATATAGATCATCAACTCATCAAGAAGATCCCAGACATCTCCTCCTAGTACTACATCCTTATACATTGATTTTGCTTCACCAACTTCACCAACTGGCTGAGTGGGAAATCAAAATAATTCAAGAGAAAAAAAATCTAGAGCGACACAAGCTCGAAGAAACTACAGAACTTACCAGAATGAAGTTATCAGCAT
Organism: Primulina huaijiensis; assembly: GCF_012295235.1. Classification (NCBI taxonomy): domain Eukaryota; kingdom Viridiplantae; phylum Streptophyta; class Magnoliopsida; order Lamiales; family Gesneriaceae; genus Primulina; species Primulina huaijiensis. The sequence continues at coordinate 7,608,012 of NC_133306.1, forward strand.
ATGCCATATCAAAAAGCTGGTTATATTTCTTATAAAGAAAACGGTTTGTAGTAATATGAAGCAGCATTAAAGCTTCCTTTATGAACCATAAGATCAGTATTCCCGGCAAGAGGGCAAATACAACTTTCAAAAAATAATGTATTTGCTTCTTCTGAAGAAGATCTGCTTCAACTCCAGAACCTAATATTGCCTCAAAAAGGAATGGATCGAGTGGAATATCAACCTAGGCAGGTAACAGCAGATGTAAGCCCGTGAAGAAAAACAACTGTTAGCACACAGCCAGATTATTGGACTCACAATATATTCCAGAGGGAATCCTTCTTTCATGGTCACATAAAGTCTCTTAAGATCCTCAGTAAAGACAACTGCAGCAACCTGACAAAAACACTTTAGTTACACAGGCAACATGCTATTTGAGAGTCTTGCACAAACCAAGATTATCAATTGAATATAGTTTTAGAAAATTTATATTTCCTCTACTATTGGTTTTAGAAATAGTGCTCCATAAGGTCCATAACAAATGTTGAAAAACCCATTTACTGTAGTTATACAGAATACAATAAGTATCTTGGCAACGGAGATTTCAATTTGAACTTTTGCAGTAAATATTGGCACAAAATGGATTAGAAAACTATAAAAGGGACAAATCCAAGATCAAATTAGACCTACACAAATTAGGAGTAGCGATAGTTAAATATTCAGACTAAGCAGGCGTGAATATTAACACATTTTTTACCTCGGAAGAATCAAGTTTTTGAAGGAAATAGATGTAAGGAAGTTTTGGACGATAGCGCCACCATCTTTTGGAGATCCACAATGCCCTTGCTCCATTTGCATTGCTGGCCTTCTCAACGACATCCTTGCGGAGGCTATTCTCAACCTCTTTCATGTCAAATTCCACAACATACTTGGAATTCAATGAATCGAGTTGTTCTGCTAGCTTCTCCTTCTGAAGAATTTCTTTCCATGCTGTAAGTCTATCACGCCATGTTCCTCCTGAATCCTGTTTCACAACTGTCGAAGAAATCTGTTAAAGGCGCCTGATTAGATAAATAAATGTACATAAACTTTTTTCTTGTTATGAAGCATTCAGAATCCCAATAGCACATCGTATAGTTTGCAATTAAAGCTAATAATTCAATAAGAACACAAATTACGGACACATTCAAAAAAATATGCATGAAAAATAAAACAAAACAGAAGTAAATTGTCTATATTCAAGGGATTGTTAACGATTTTCTGTCAATTGATTTGAATCAATTAGGATATTACCATAATCAGGGAAGTTAGAGAAACTCTGATTGACTCTGGTCTTACTGCGAAACTCGACCAGCAGGAGGAATTCTGATTTATTCAGATACCTTCTGGCTTCTGGTCATTCGATTTGAATGAATCAGAAAATTACCATAAATTTGGAAAGTAATGGAAATTCTGATATATTTAGATTTATGGTTCTAATATTAGCCCTAGATTTGGTCTCTAGTTTTCCTATTCATTTATTGTACGCACTATTATGCTTGAACCAATAAGAAAATATTTAATTTCTTGTCTTTCTACTTTCCTCTCTCACTACATAAATCAGTAATGGATAGCCAAATTTTCTTTTACGTAAACAAATAGCATGTTAGTGCTTTGCACAGGTGAAATAGTTTTTAGAGAAAAACTTCCTCATAACATTTGTGGCAACAAATTACACCGGACAACTGTTCGAGTGGCTCAGTTGTTTTCCAATTGAACAAACAGGACTTTGCGTTACACAGAGTATAAATAAGTATCAACTTTTTCAGATCGTTTCCTTCTAAAGAAAGTGAAATTACCAAGCAACTCCAATCAATCCAATTACATCGAAGTTATTTTCTCCTCAGATAAAATAAGTGGGAAACTTGGTGTCAATTCTATCGTCAAATCTTCCATGCAAAGAATCTATTTGTGTTGATAGTGCCCTGCAGATAAAAAGCCTGCTTTCCTCTCCTCAATAAGATATATAAATGGATGGCTAACTTTGTGAAAAGCACTTCAAACAGAGAGGGAGGACAAACGCAAGGATAACTGTGAGATTTAATAAGAGAGTTTTGAGGGTGAGAATCCCTTATTCCACTTCATTAATAAAACTGAATACAACGCTGAACTTATAGAATGCAAAAAACCCTAAGGCTAACAACCTAATCTATCCAAATATTTAAAATACAAAGATAGGATAAAAGATTTAATCAAAAACAACTCAACCGATCTGATCTTATAGAATCCTAATCTAATCTGATCCTAATCTTCAACACTAGGGACGTAACAGATTTTCAATGTCCCTTTCTCGAGCTTTTCACTTATGAAATGACGATCGACTTCAACATGCTTAGTTCGATCATGATGAACTGGATTCTTGGCAATACTTATCGCTGCTTGATTGTCACACTTCAGTTCTACCACTTGATGTCCTCCTACTTTCAGTTCTGCCAATAACCTTTGTAACCATATCCCTTCGCACGTACCATTGGCCAAGGACCGAAATTCGGCTTCTGCACTGCTTCTTGCTACCACAGTTTGTTTCTTGCTTCGCCATGTTACAAGGTTGCCCCATACGAATGAGCAATACCCAGATGTGGATCGTCTGTCAGTGGATGATCCTGCCCAATCAGCGTCACTGTATATCTGTATATTTCTTAGAGCTGTCTTCTGGAAGCATAGTCCCTTTCCAAGGGATCCTTTGAGGTACTTTAATATGCGAAAAACAGCACCCATATGTTCTTCAGTTGGATTGTTCATGAATTGGCTAACAACACTTACAGCGAATCCAATGTCAGGTCTTGTGTGAGATAGGTATATCAGTTTACCTACTAATCTTTGGTATCGTCCTTTGTCGATCATTGGACTTTCCTCATTCTTTCCAAGTTTTATGTTTGGATCCATAGGAGTATCAACAGGCTTGCATCCCAACATTCCAGTTTCTTTCAACAGATCAAGGACATATTTTCTCTGAGAAATAAAGATCCCATGTTTTGATCTGGCCACTTCCATTCCCAAAAAATATTTCAACTGCCCTAGATCCTTCATCTCGAATTCTTTTGAGAGTAGTAGCTTGACTTGAGTGATGTCTTCTTTATGATTCCCAGTAATTATAATATCGTCAACATATACGATGATAACAGAGATCCTGTCTGAGTTGGAATGCTTGACAAACATAGTGTGGTCTGATTGGCACTGTATGTATCCACTTTCTTTCAATACTTTCGTGAACTTGTGGAACCAGGTTCTGGGAGATTGCTTTAAACCATAAAGAGATTTCTTTAACCGATAGACTTTATTAGCCGTTGTCTTGGATTCGAATCCAGGTGGAATACACATGTAGATCTCCTCTTCCAAATCCCCATTTAAGAAGGCATTTTTGACATCAAGTTGATATAGGGGCCAGTCTAGATTTGCAGCAATAGATAGGAGTACACGTACCGTATTTAGCATGGCAACAGGTGCAAATGTCTCTTGATAATCAATTCCATATGTCTGAGTGAACCCTTTTGCTACTAATCTTGCCTTGTATCGTTCAATGCTCCCATCAGCCTTATGTTTAATTGTGAAAATCCACTTACAGCCAACAGTTCGTTTTTCAGTAGGGAGTTCAGTAATCTCCCAAGTGTTATTCTTCTCTAGGGCATGTATTTCGTCAAAGACTGCTGCCCTCCATTGTGGGTGTTCCAGGGCTTCAGTGATGTTTGATGGGACCTGTACTTGGTCTAGATTCACAACAAAAGCTCGATATGCAGGAGACAATAGATCAAAAGAGACAAAATTACTTATAGGATATTGTGTGCACGATCTGATTCCTTTTTTTAACACAATTGGTCTATCATCAATATCATGTGAGGTGGAGATTGGTGTACCTTGATTGCTTTCCAGAGGATCTGGGATCGAAGGAGTGCTCTTGGTTTGCTGATTGTGTGTTTGGTCTTGAGGAGAATTCCTACGTGAATACACATGATCAAAGGGGAGGATTTGGGAATGATTTGGTGGGATAGTGTCTAAATCATCAATATGTATAGGATCCAGATTCTGAAGGTCATTACCCTGAAGATGGCCATGAATTACCTGCTCCCCCTGAGCTGAGGAAGATGGAAAAAACGGTTCAGACTCATTGAATGTGACATCCATGGTATTGTAGAATTTTCTTGTGGTCGAGGAATAACATTTGTACCCCTTTTGATTGGAGGAATACCCTAGGAAGATGCATTTTATTGAACGGGGGTCAAGTTTGCTTCTATGCTGGGAATGGATGTGCACAAACGAGACACACCCAAAGATGCGTAATGGGAGATTGTGAAGTAGGTGTGAGTTAGGATAAATGCTGAGGAGAGATTGAATAGGTGTTTGGAACTTAAGGACTCTAGAAGGCATGCGATTTATGAGGTATGTGGCTGTGAGGACAGCCTCACCCCAGAAATGATTAGGAACATTATGTGTGAACAATAAAGAACGAGCCACCTCAAGGAGATGGCGATTTTTCCTTTCTGCGACACCATTTTGTTGAGGTGTATCAACGCAGAAGCTTTGATGAATAATTCCCCGAGTGGTTAGGTAATCTCCAAGAACAGTGTTAAAGAAGTCCCGAGCTCGATCAGTTCGTAAAATTTGGATATCAGTTGAGAATTGTGTGTGTATCATGGCGGAGAATGATTTGAAAATTGTAGACGTCTCATTTTTGTCTTTCATGAGAAAAACCCAAGACAGACGAGTATGGTCGTCAACAAATAATAGGAACCACCGGGTACCCGTAATGTTTTTGACACGAGAAGGACCCCAAATATCGCTATGTATGAGAGAAAATGGTTTTGATGGTGTATATGTTTGTGGTTTGAACGATGTGCGAGTGTGTTTTGAAAATTGACAAACATCACAAAGAGGTAAACGAGAAGTGCTGTTATTTACTAATGATGGAAATAGTTTCTTGAGATACAAAAAATTTGGATGACCTAGGCGATAGTGCCATAACAAAAATTCATTATCTCTGATGGATTGGACTGCGGAAGCATGATGGCCAGAGGCATTTGAAGATAGGGACTCTAAGGGTGACTTCATCTTTAATAGGTAGAGACCTGCACAACACTTAGCACTGCCAATCGTCCTCCCTGATTCCAGGTCCTGAAAAACACATGAGTCAGTCGAAAAAATTGTAGAGCAATGTAAGTTCTTGTTGAATGCACTGACGGACAATAAATTGCACTGAAGTGCAGGAACGAATAAGACGTTATGTAAGCATAATTCTGGGGATAACCAAATTGAACCCGAACCAAGTACTTTTGTACAAGAACCATCTGCTACTCGAACTGATTTAGAGACTCGTAAGGGGCTGTATGAGGTGAACATTTGTAATTGGCTGGTCATATGGTCTGAAGCACCAGAATCTACTATCCAGTAATTTGATAATTCAGTTTGTGAAATAAAAGTGAGGGGAATATCACCTGGGATTGCTGTACTACCCGTTCCGATGACAGAAGATGGCATCGTATGCTGGGAGAATAACTTCTGGAGAGCATCCAATTGTTCTGGTGAAAGGCGCTGCTGTGGATGGAGGCTGCTCAGAGACAGCGCTGTGAGCGCGACGTTCTCTGGCTGGTTTCCAATCCAGTGGTTTCCCATGTATCTTCCAGCAACTATCGATATTGTGAGTTGGTTTCTTGCAAAATTCACACCAAGGACGTCCCGGAATCATTTTTCCTTTTGTGTTGTTTGGAGGCTGCCCTTGACGAAATCCTTGGTGGGCCGTAACATCAGTAGTTGAAGGGTTATTTTGTCGTTGAACAACAAGGGCAGAGTTATCAGATGATTGAGGTGATGAGCCCAGCATCACTTTGCGTCGGCTTTCCTCCTGGCGTACCACTGAGAAGGCTGCACGAAGGTTAGGTAGTGGATTTGTGCTAAGGATTCTGCCTCGGACGTCATCGAAGTTATTGTTGAGGCCCATGAGGAACTTGAAGACTCGTTTGTTTTCAATAAATGATCTGAACAACTTCTCGTCTTTGGAGCATTTCCAATCATGTGTCTCAGTCAAGTCGATGGTTTGCCAATTGCGAGTGAGAGTAGAGAAGTACTCGGTCACTGTGGAGTCTTCTTGTCGAAGATCATGGACAGCCGATTCAATTGCAAAAAGCTCAGCCGTATTGTCGCTGCAAGAGTAGGATTCACGGGCAGCGTCCCAAATCTCCGAGGCAGAAGGATAGAGAAGAAAATTCTCCCCAATCTCGGGGATCATAGAATTGATTAACCATGCCATCACTTGGTTGTTTTCAGCCTTCCACTTCTTGTAGTTTGGATCGGTGAATTCGGGTTGGGATGCGGAACCCGTGAGAAACTCTTCTTTCCCTCGGCCGCATATGTACATGAATACAGATTGTGACCAAGGTAAGAAATTCTTGCCATTAAGTTTATGGCAAGTGATTGAGAGGGGTGATGCGTCGCTCATGATTTGAGGAGTGGGTGATGGAGTCGTGGATTCAGAGGTGGAGGCCATCCCAGATTTCGTCCCGTATTTTGTCATGGATCGGCCGCCGATTGCTCTGATACCATGTGAGATTTAATAAGAGAGTTTTGAGGGTGAGAATCCCTTATTCCACTTCATTAATAAAACTGAATACAACGCTGAACTTATAGAATGCAGAAAACCCTAAGGCTAACAACCTAATCTATCCAAATATTTAAAATACAAAGATAGGATAAAAGATTTAATCATAAAACAACTCAACCGATCTGATCTTATAGAATCCTAATATAATCTGATCCTAATCTTCAACAATAACTTTTTTAGCCAGCTACATATCAAGAAAAAAACGAACCTGATAAACCTAAACCTTCTTTCACAAACTTCTTATCCTCTTCATTCAATTTTATGTCCTTCTCTATTATTTCTTTTACATTGTCTAGGGCCTTTTCGGTGTCATCTTCCCATGCATCTTCCCCGACAAAAGAACTGTCATGAACAAGTGTCCCATCAGGGGCTTCGACAAACTTTTTAAGTTTGAGACCTTTGGGAGTTGTTTTCCTCCACAAGCCTTTTTTGAATCTATAAGTAGGAAACATATAAAATAGAGCGATATAAGATGTTAGGGCTTCATCAGAAACCAGACTAAGTATTTTGACATTAAGACAGCAAACAAAGGCAATTGTAAGTTTACTGACATCTCTATGCATTTTGAAGTCATGAAACATATAAGCTCATACCAGATAGCATCAATATATTTTAGTATCAGTAAAAAACTTAATCTCAAAGGAGGATCATTGCAAACATGACCCGTTTGTATCGATGCTCTAAATCATTTGAGACCATTTAGCCAATTGGTAGCTCATCTCCCCCAACGTCTTCTGATGGGGAGTGGAGCTGAACATGAACATACTAGAATTCAACACACGTCTTAAACCAAAAAAAAAAAGGAAATTCAGTTGCCTTATATGAAGCTACCCTCATGATACGCATGAAATGTATACAACACAAAACCAACAGGATCAATTTGGAAAGGTTGCAGCATATTGATCATGACACAAGCAACATTGCATAGATGGATCAATTATCGTAAGCCCTTGAAATGAGTACAATTTTGGCATAATCATGTTGAGAACTTCTGAAACTCATTAAACATGAGATTGTTTCACTTAACATGGAAAAGTAGGTCTGGAATACTAAAAACTAAAGTGATCCAACTGAAAAATTTTTGATCGTTTCTACTTTTGAAGTTTTAGCTATAGAATTTGACCCACAAATTTAAGCACACTAGTAACAAAAAAATAGTTATCATGTAAAAACAGTACATATTGAGAGTTTTACCAATTACTTCATATTCTACTCAACACACGTACATTTAAGATTTGAACTACCAAATAATGGATAGAAATAACTTACTGCCTCACGTTAGTAGGAGTAGGCTCGGGAATTAACGCCTCCATGTATGCCTCTGCCAATTCTTTTCTTTCACGCTGGACAATAGAAGCTCGGATCATACTGTATGCTCCTCGACAAGATAAAACCACGACAAAAATGTATAATACCAAAACACCAACTCTTTCCGGTTCCCAATTTTTTATATCCTGATAACAACAAACCGATACGATCATTCACAATTAAAAAATCCAAGAATAATATTTTCTATAGAATTAATTGTTAAAAAAAAAAAAACAATGGCATCAAAAGCACACAACCTTCCAATAATCCCACTTATTCCAATCGATGAACTGCGGCAGCACTTCGGAGTTAACTCGTTCAAACTGAACCTGGAACCGGTCTGTCATCTCGTTAACTCTTACCTTAGCATCTTCAATACTAAAGCCAGTTTCTTTCTTGACTGACTCGCCAAATTTCTGAAAAAACCTTTGAGAACCACGCCCAATGGACTGCGAAAACTGCGGCCAAGAGAAGCCCTCGGGCTCACTCGCATTAGTGCCCGACGAAGAAGCTGAAATTTTAATACCCTTTTGGCGGGAAATTTTCGACCTGTAACAGCGATAAGGCGATGCCCGAATGCTTATTCTTCGGAGGAGAAAGAGATTTTCTGGATAAAAGCGTAGTGGGTTTGGTTTGAATTGGGTGTTTGTCAATTCCATTATTGATTTCATGACATTGAAATTTGAAGATAGGAGATGTTGAACTTGGCTCGGTGGTCTCCGACGGAGGCGAAGTCGGAACTATTCTAAGGGGTTTCTTTGCTGAGCTCATTTCATTGCGTTATCTGAAAATTGAATAAATTGCTACCATATTCCAAATTCATCCCTGAACTTTTCAAAAATACAATTTCACCCCGTAATTCTTAATAAAAAAAACTTATTTTTTTCTCCCCTGGAGTTGCGACACGACCACCTTTTCTCCAACTATATTCTAGTCTAGCCTAGCATAAATGATGCATGCTGCGGGTGCGGCGGGACTCGATGCGGTCACTGTTGGAATAAAATGAAATGAAAGCACGTTGAACTTATAAACTATGGAGTCACTGTTGGAATTATTTTGTGAACTTACATAATTTAATTAATTGTACATAGACAAGTTATGTAATAAAGAACTCAATAAGGTGAACCAATTAATTATGGGTTTCCAAAGTATTAAATAAATTGGTATGATCACTCTTATGTGTAGAAATCCTACTCATTTAAGTGTTCTATGATGGGTCGAAAACTGCTAAAATTATATAATGTTATGGTCCTCGAGGCACAAAGAAAAATGCAGAATATATATATACAGCACGCATATTCTACATCTTTCTCCTTCTCCCTTCTGAGGCAAGAATAAAGTGATATATTCTCTGTTGTCTTGGAAGATCCATAACTACAACGCCAGATCATTCAATGGATTCTGGTACGCGTTTACTGTTATTTATATTTTCTGATAATTCAACATGAAATTCCTGGTGTTGTAATATATGGATTTAATCAAGTGATTTATAGATTTATTTTTGTTAAATCTCCAACAAGTTATATCAAAGCCACGTTCATGTTGAATCATGAGAATTTTTTTATTGCTTGATCGAAACATAAAATTATGTTTTATTCACAGATCTGATGCAATTTTCCAGTCTATTAAATTTTTGGATTCAGATCTAGTTTTAAACATTTTCTCAATTTGGATCTGAATTAATTGATTGTGTAATAATTTTTAATATAGTTTTCGTAATTAAATTATCCGAAATTTTATTATTTTATACGTTTGAACAACATACTCAAATTAACCAATTGAATCAATAAAATACAAATAAATTCGACAAAATTTATTGTTTTGAATACGAATTCAACTCAATGAAAATTAAAATTTATATTTGATTAATATGTTTGGCTCTTAATTATTAAATCCAACCAAATAAATAATTGTCATTACTTTAAAATTTCTTCAAATTCAATTATTAATAAAGGTGATATCGGTGAGGTTTTTGGTCGGTTTTTCACAAATTTGTCATGTGCAGATTTAAAATTTCTTCAAATTCAATTATTAATAAAGGTGATATCGGTGAGGTTTTTGGTCGGTTTTCACAAATTTGTCATGTGCAGATGGGTTGGAAAGATTTTTAAAATTGTAGTTTTTCAAATAAAATTGTTTGTATGATTTTGAGCAGTTACGAACTGTTAGACGCTTTATAGTTAAAAAATATTTAAAAAAAACAGTTATCGAACTACAGTAATAGATCAAATGTAGTTGGCGTTTGGGAAGAAAATTACTAAGCCACAATCTGTTCTTATAGCTGAGCTTACAGCTATTGCGGAGAGACTCTCATTGGTGCAGGATCATCACCTTTAACTTCATCAAATTTTCTCGGATTCTCTTCTGGCTGTGCAAGCAGTCACACGATCAGAAGAGGACTAAAGCTATGTTGGCACTTTTGCAATTGATATCCGACGACTTATGAGTAATTATACTTCCATAACTTTGAGTCATGTGATGCGCTCAGCGAATAAAGTGGCACATTCATTAGCTTCTTTTGCTAATTCTTCCCCATCCTCGTTTGTGTGGATGCCAGGGACTTTTCCTCTTTGGTTAGTAAATCTTGTAATCTTGGACCTTGATATTATTTGAATAAAAATACAAGTTTTACTGTAAAAAAAATAGATCAAATGTAGTTTCTTCAATAAAAAAAATATATTACTTTAAGATAAATCAATCAAAATTAACCATAATAAAAATAATTAACACGTGAGATTGATATATGTGTCTATGGAAGACAGATTATTCAATATGATAGATATGAAAAATACAAAGTCTCACTTGAGCTAAAAAGAATTAAATTGGGTCAAAATTGTACAAAAGTGATTATAATTTGTAAACAAATTGATGTGTACAATAATTGTATTTGTTGGGTAGAAAATCGAAATGTGGCGCTTCTACAATGTACTTTTTAGAATATTTGAGTTGTAGGATCAAGCATTTATGACTAGACCAAAAAATATAGTTGTTAGCTAAGGCGCAACTTTATTTTCTTATACTTGTGGCAGCACAGATTGCACATACATGGGTTGAAACGTCTACTCATTTTAAAATTCTACTGAAATATTTTTTTTTAAAGGTACGACCGAAAATACACACACACATCAACATTTAAATAAGTTAAACATACGTTTTAAAAGGTCATCCAACCTCTGAATAAAAATAACTGCAGTTAACTAAATCATAAAATGAAATCAATCTCCTAGTCTACTGATTTAAAAGAGAGACTCGAACAGATAACAAAAGTCTGATAAATCAACAACGTATAACAAGATTCAAAAATATTAACCATATTGCTTAAACTCATGTCTCATAAACGTATTATGCGGAAGAAATGCAAGGTTCTCGGGTTTTCACGTGCACCCCCAACTTAGCCTACTCAGTCTTAAACGCCTCCAGTCTCCTCAACCGTAAGGTCACTTGCATCAATCACACCTAGTGAGTCTAAAGACTCAAAAAACCTGATATGATATAACAAGTATATATACATATCATGCAGCAGTGAAAAGTACAGTAATTAAAATACATTTCACGATCTTAAAAGCATGAGCTTAAACATAACGTGTCCAAGCATAAACGTGTCCAAAACATGTCTCATCATATCAACATATACGAGTTCATTTTATTTATTTGAATTCTGTTCATTAGTTCTGACTTTCGTATCATCGTATTAGTCAATGGATCCATATACGTATAACCGCGGTACTCGACGGCGGGGACATCAGTGACAGTATTACTCATCCACTGAATCTTGACCTTACATGTCATCATATTATCATATCATCATATTAGTCACAACCAACTCCATTCCTCCAAAAACATGACAATATATTCATCACTTATAAAAAAAAACATGTATATACGTAAATTTTCTTCAAACCAAGCATACGCCGTATTTTTCGTATTTCCATAAAAAGTCATGTTCGTGATTACATGTACATTTAAAACATGTAAATTTGTGATTAGGGCGCTGCCAAGATTGCTAACTCGACCCTAGTGAAAAATGACCATGTTGCCCTTGGAAACCTTAATTGACCATTTTAGATCTGGACCTCAAAATCTCGACCCAAAGCCCACCAAACTCCTTAAAACACCTCAAAACATATTTATAATCATTTCTTAGACGTAAACTCGAGCCCATTTTTAAAACTTGGACTGAAGTCGCGGTTTTAACTCGAAACTTTCCCAAACTCAAACCATAACTTATTTACACAAGACCAGCCCTTAAATCATTTATTTCAGACAGCATAAGACCATTGAAAGCCCTCAACCACCTGCTGGAATTTTTTGCCCGTAATGAGATTCAAACCCTAGTGCACCTAGCCTTCGATCTTGGACCCTAGACTCGAAACCGACGCTTCCAGACCTTGGATGACCCCTCTAGGACCATGATCAGACCCACGTGCACCTAACTGGACCAACCTAACCCACATCTACAGTTCTTGCGATCAGGATCACTTGAACTCGCCTAAAACTCGACCTTGCTTGTCATCAAGCTTCGATCCATGCCTATCCCTTCTACCAGCTGACCATGGACCAATCCCAGCCTTGACACAGACCCCACACGACCTGAACCAGTGTCTGGAATGAGCCATGCACGGCTGCTCTCTTCCTTTCACCCAATCTAGTCATTCGAACCCTAGAACCAAGAGGTCACCATCGGCCCTTACCCTTTTTGATTCAGAACATATATCACCCTTAAACACCTTCAAAACCTGCTGTAAAATGCTCACTAAACCTCAAAGATCCGGCAGCCCCTCACCCATGTCAAAAACATGAGCATCATGGCGTAAAATATGCATATTTTTCATGTAAAAATAATGTAAACTCAATGCACAATGATAGATTTATGTAATATCATGTAAAAACCATTCAACACACATATCGTGATGTGATTGATGAGAAGAAGAAGGTATAGTGCGTGCCTTTGCTTATTTATGCAACTTTGAGATAGTAGCGTAGAACGTGCACCGGAGGGACGAGGAAGATATTCTTTGAGAGAAACTTGAGAAAACCTAATGAGAAAGCTGCTGGAAATTTCGAAATGCTGCTGCACAATAGAGAGGGGCGGCTGAAATATGGAGGTAGGGAATTAGGGTTTGAATGATAGGTTTAGATATAATAATTAGTGTATTATGGGCCCTTAATTAAAATAATGATGTTATGTAGGATTTTAGGCCCATTATACATTAAAATAGTCCCATTAAGCCCAAAAAACTCTCGTAAAATATTTTGTTTAGGTACATTTTTGAAAATATTGTCCAAACCCTCAAATTCTGCGTACCGATTTAAAATTTTGCGTGCCGATTTAAAATACGACTAAAATTTTGCGTACCGATTTAAAATTTTGCGTACCGATTTAATATTGCTCGCTAAATTTTGCGTACTGATTTAAAATACGACTTGTCGAGTAAAAATACCTTAACAAGGCCCATTTTCGAAAATCGCCCTTATTTACACCATATATTAAATAATTAAAAATAATTATTTAATAAAAAAAATTTCATTAATTGTTCCCGGTCTCCGTTCTCGTTCGAGCGTGAAATAATGCTAAAAATCTTATATCATGCAATCTTAATGAACCAAGAATTAAACATATATATTCATGTTAAAATCATGCATTAATGCATTAGAAATAAATTAATTAAAATACATAAAAAATTTGATAAATTGCGTGCATCTGGGTCACGTGGACCTTCAAATTTTTAGGACGTTAAATGGGTGCTAATGGGCCAGGCTGTTAGGTCAATGAGTCCGAAGTTGTGCATATCTATATGCTGGTGATGTCTTATATCCCTTAGAGATCAGTCTTACCATTTCTCTACCATCGGCACTATCCCTAGCGGAAACAATATTACCCATTAAGCAGCTTAACGTACGATAACTTCTCAGGAGGTTACTCATCTTTGTATTGTTCTCACTCATGCACATTTAACCCAACATCCCTCTAAAAAAAATATAAATATTTTTTTGGGATACTTGAACTTAAGACCTCTCTCTGATACCAATTATTAATATCAAATATTTATCACTAAGCCAAAAGTTATAGTTATTAGCCAAGGTGAAAATTTATTTCCTTATACTTGTAGTAGCACAGATTCCACCTACTTGGATACTAATGGGTCAGGCTGTTAGGCCTTTGACTCCTGGGAGACGTGTGCCTATCTGTTGGTGTTACCTCATATCTTTTGTAGATCAGTCTTACCATTTTCTTAATGTCGGTTATGTCCCCAACAGAGACAACATTACTATTAAGATCTGGCATCACTCTTTTACTATATATCTAGCCAAACAGATCAAGCTGCACAACGTTAGCAACTTAACACACGAGAACTTCCCAAGAGGTAACTTATCTCAGTATTACTCTCATTCATACATGCTTAACCGAACATCTCGTTACCATCATATATAATTTTTGGTCTATTGGTAAGCATTTGGTCCTAATAATTGGTATTCGAGCCAAGATTACGAGTTTGATTCTCATGAATTGCAATTGTACAAACCTTGTTCACATAATGAAAACAAAAATTGCGAATGACAAAATTTTTCACTGATCCATTTTTTGCAGCTGTCAGTTTGGTTAACTTATTCACTAAAACAGACAGTTCATCTTTACTCACTTAATTAGCAGTTAACGTAATTTCCACAACTTACATTACATATAATCAACTTATGAATTCATTTATATGCAATCTGGTTTATCTCCATCAAACTACACTCGCCAAATTCAACTCCTTGAATTCAACTATCTCAACGGGAACAAAAAATTCAATACTTGTGTGACCTCAATGGTTCAGAGATACAGCTAGTCGTGGTTTCACAACTTCATATGATTAATAACAACATTTGTTCTTATTCGGACTTATTCTAATTATCCACATTCTTTTTCATCAATCCCTTGATCAAGAACGTCAGAACTCAAATTTGATTGCATCCATCAAATCATGGTAATGGTTTCTAGTAGCATCAACCTATTATCTCCTATGTATCACTGATGTGTCTGCAAGAACCAGTAAGTTTTGGTTAGCATACAGTACGATACCTTCAATTCATATATCTCGATCAAAATTGCAATCATTGGTATATCGAGAGTCGCAAATGAATTCGATAACAATGTGTTGTGTTTTTTAGTAATAATAGTGACATGATAGCTGCAACTAAGTAAAACCCTTCCAAAATGTACATGTCTTACTCTGGTCAGAGATTCCTTAAATTATTAACTCATCAAATCACATAATAATATCTTCACTCGTAGGCTAGCGGTGAACCCCTTAATATAATGCATTAACTCTTACGTATTTTGAAAGCTACATCCAACCTCACCACCTGATAACTCTCAATAGAGTCGGTAAACAGATCAAAGTACATGCTAGTACACAGAGCCTCCATGTTATCCCAGGTCAAAGGACTAATTGTGTACAACCTTAATTGCGGACTATTCCACTCAATATCCTTGTTTAAGTGGCTGAATTGACTAGGAACATGTTTTGAATAAATAATATACTTTTTAATGAATTTCATGGTACACTAGCCTTTTTGACCTCAAGGTATTTATAGTATATTCAAGAACTTTATATATGCAGCTTTCATTAGTACACTATATAGTAAATGTCATAATTAGTTATAAACCAATAAAATATTATTAAAATAAAGGTTTTTTTTACATAAAATTCAATAAAACTCAAGCCACAAGTTGGCTCTCTGAGTACATACTATAACATTTTCATGCTTCATCTGATATCTTTTTTTAGATGGCTAATGACTATATTGGTGAAGATGTTGAGAAATTGGTGGCTTTCTTTGCCTGAGGGCAGAGACGAAGTCAAAGAGGGGCACTTAGGTGTTGTCATCTCCCCTCAATTTTTTTTTATAGAGTAAGATGCTAGATGTAATTATTTTACTTCACTCTTCTTTTCTTAAAATTTGCACTTGTCCCCCCTAAAATTTTATTATATTTTTTCGCCCCCTAAATTCATTTTTTGGCTTCGTCCCTGCCTGAGTGAGGTAGTATCCTGCTAGAGAATGTTAGATTTTACAAAGAAAGCGAGAAGAATGATCCTGAATTTGCAAAAACACTTGCATCCCTAGCTGACTTGTATTGAACGATGCATTTGGAACTGCCATAGAGCTCATGCTTCGACAGATGGAGTAGCCGAGTACTTGAAGCTTTCTGTTGCATGATTCCTCATGCATAAATTTTGTAAGCATTTCAGTTTTGGCTTGTTCGCATCACTAAATTATTTTGTATAACAACTGAACAAGTAATTTCCCAACATCTTTATTAACAGATGAAGAAGTTATAACAAACATGTGCATCTATGGAATGCCTGTTAAAATAATTCTTATATGAACTTTAACCATTATTTTCCTTTCATGGAGATTAAACTACTGCATGATTCAGTTCCTTGTCTCAAAACTTTGGTTTTACTCTTAGTTGCATTATTTAATAAGTTGGTCACCCATAAAACCTTTGCCACTTAACTTTATTTTTCAGGAGCTTGACTATTTAGTTGGTGTTGTGTCCAACCCCAAGAAGCCATTTGCTGCTATTGTCGGAGGCTCAAATGTATCCACCAAAACTGGTTTTATAGAGTCGCTCCTCGAGAAAGTAAACCTTCTCTTTCTTGGTGGGGGAATGATCTTTACATTCTAGAAAGCCCAAGGTCTTGTCGTAGGGTCCTCACTTGTGGAGGAGGATTAGCTTGATCTCGCAATTTTACTCATGGAGAAAGCTAGGTTAAAGGTGTTTCTCTCTTGCTACCTTCTGATGTAGTTGTTGCTGAAAAAGTTTGATGCTGATTCTAACAGCAAGGTACACAATTTTTTCACTCTGTTGTAGCAGACATCCATTTTTTCTTTAGAACTTGTTTGAGTTACCCTGCTTTTTGCTTTATGCATTCTTGAAATTTGAAACTCCGATTTCGTCGCTACTGATTCATCAATATTTTTATTGCAACATACTCAGACTGATTTGTATCTTTTTCCATTATTTTGTTCAAGAATATGAAATTCCTGATGGATGGGTTTAGATATTGGACCCGATAGCTTCGAATCATTCGGCGAAGCATTAGAGACTACCAAGACCATAATTTAGAATGAACTAATGGATGAGTTCGAGTTTGAGAAGTTTGCAGCTGAAGCTGAGGTATTTTTAGAATTTCTAATCACATAATAATAGATATCCCTTCATTGTGCCAGCTTGACATTGGTGTACAGTTTTCTCACACTCAAAGAGCAGCGCAAGTTTAAAATTTTTATGTTTTGACAATCAAAACTCTCTTGGGTGTCATATGATTTAAACCATTCATATGTTGTTTAAATTTGATTTACCTTTGTTTTTACGAACACTGAACATCAAATCAATCATGGATTAGTAGAGTTGGTCCATCTTGTAAATCTCTACGAGCAATCTACTAAAATCAACCATCTTATTCAATCTCCTGAATCAGTTCTACGATCAGAAATTGAATTTCTCGCATAGATCGAACTAAAGATCTAAATGAAATTAGAGTCGAGAGTTGATCGTTAGAATTTCAAATTTCCGACGGCAATGTGGCGACATTTGTGGAGGAACAGGTTCGGCCGTTTGAGATGAGAGAGGGAGAGGATTTTTGGTGAAAAAAAACTTGTGTATAAAATTATGTTATTTCATATAACATTTAATAAAATGTTTATAAATTTTAATTTATGATCTAATCATTATTCATAAACTATCATGTATGTATTTCCCAATCTTTGTATTTCTCAATCTTAAAAATACCACGCGTCATTAAATTATTATCAACTTTTGATAATACAATTATATCAATGCTTTATATTAAATAACTTTTATTTAATTATTAATTAAATATTTCATTCTAGCCTCTTCAAGAATTTTTCATTTAATAGTCACTACTACTAATTTGCTATTTAATTAGTATATTCTAAATTTACTAAATGAATAATTGTGAATATATTATAACTCTGACAGCGCCGATGTATTGAGGGTACAAATTTCGTTCACATAACAAAAAATGAAAATTTTGAAGGACAATTTTCCGCTGATCTATTTTTGTCAGCTGCCAGTTTTGTGAACTCATCCACTAAAACAGGCAATTCCACTATTCTCACTTAATTAGCAGTTAAGATAACTTTTACAACTTCCATTAGATAGAATCAACTTATAAATTCTTTTATAAACATTCTGTTTGATCTTCATCAAAATACAACCGCCAAATTCAACTCATTGAGTTTGTTTATCTCAACAAGAACATAGAATCCAATACTTGTGTGATTTTAAATAGTTCATGGATACTGCTAACCGTGGATTCATAACTTCATGTGATTCGGAATGACATTTGTTCCAATTCAGGCTCATTCTTTTCATCAATCCCTTTATAAAGAACGTCAGAACTCAAGTCTGATTCCACCCATCAGATCATGATAAGAGCATCTAGCAGCATCATCCCGTGATCCCTATGTATCACTAATAGTGCTGACAAGAATCTTAAGTTATTGTTAGCGTTGAATACCGTTTTTTAACTCATATATTCCGATCGAATATACAGCCATTGGTATATCAAGAGTTGAAAATGAATTCGATAACATTTTGATATATCTTTGAGTAATAATAGTGATAATGTATGTGTGTTGGAATATTTCATGTTAGCAATATTGATTTTGATTATAACAAAACTTGTTATTTTGTTTCTAATGATTTACTTTAGAGCGCAGGAAGCTGAAACTGATCAGGCTTCCAACTGATCAGTTACCGAGCCTAAACTGAAGCTTTCAAATAACAAACTGAAGGTGCCAACTGATTGCCCAAATTGAATCAGTCCAACCGATGTATCAAATACCAGTTCCACTTATTGATCAGTTGATAAGCGATTCAGCTGAAGACCTTCAGAAGCCTGGCCAGCTGATGAAGGGCTCAACTGACAAATTCAACTAAATTAATGAAATCAGTTCAGCTGACGAGCCAACTGATTTCATCGAACCAGTTCAACTGACCAGTTCAGAGCATCAGTTAGGAATCAATCAGTTTGCAGAACACGATAAGCTTATTCAATGGAATCCAGCTGTGCGTACTGGGTATAGCATCTGTACTATGGATAGTACAATAATGGACATTGCAGCAAAGATTAAAGTCGAGAGGTTCCTGAATGAGTGTCGGAAAAGTCGAGACACAAAGTTAAAGGAACGCATTCAAAGCTGCAACGATCTTATGTGATGAGTCTTGGTATACGGTCATCTTGCTGCTATAAATACAGACCAAGACCATCAGCAAATAAAAGGAGAGAAAAATGAAAGTGAAGAGAAGTGAGAAAAAGAAGAGATGGCACGCAAACTGCTTATCAGCTTACAAGAAGCAAACAGACCAGAGGGAATACAAAGTCATATCAGCTTAATTTAGAAGCTCTTTTTCCTCAGTGTGTGAGAACATCTTTCGGTGTATTCATTGTTCAGTTCTCACACACACTTACTCACCTCCACCACTAAAATACAGTCTAGCACAAAGACAATAAACTTGTGTATGTAGTCTTTGACACATAGACGTTAAAGAAGTGTTGGCTGAAAGGTGCCGCCTTTAGTCTAGACTAGGAGTTCAGATTAGGCTGTAGCGTAAGTCCTAAGCTGGGTGGGTTTGTACAAAGAGTTGTATAAATCAAAGTCTTCTAGTGTATCCTACCCGAGGAGGTAGAAGGAGTGACGTAGGAGCAGTTGAAATCTCCGAACATCCATAAACATATCTTGTGTATTTTATTGTTTAACTATTGTTTTCAAATTATTTTGATCAGTTAGAGCATCCGTCAGCTTTCACCATAACTGAACAAATATATGGTAGAACTGATCCCCTGCTTTTCAGTTATTCAGATTACACAAGTTAAAAGGCTTTCAAATATAGCAGCTTTCTTCGCGAAGGATTACTTCGAGTATTTTTCGCTTGGTGCTGGAACCAAACTCGATTTAATTCATCGGTGTTAACATCCTTAGAACACGAGCTATTGCAGCTCTTGGAGAATATTGTGTTTGAAGCACCTTTGGTGCCCAGCACACGATCCTTCAATGTGAACTGAGAAAACGTCATTCCAATAACGTACACGTCTTACTCTGGCCAGAGATTCCTTGCACTGTTAACTCACCAGATCTTATGAGATATCTTCACCCATAGGTGACCAGTGAATCCTCGACTATAATGCAGTGAATTCTACATATTTCGAAATTACATTCAGCCTCGCCTCCTTATGTCCCTCAATTGAGTTGATAAACTGATCAAAGTGTATGTTAGTACTTAGAGCCTCCACGTTGTCCTGGATCAAAGGACTAATAGTGTACAACCATAACCGTTGACTATTCCACTCGATAAGTGATAATCACTTGGAAAGTTTGAGAGAGGGTTGTTCAGTACATCATCAAATGATCACTCGTCTGCATGAATGAAAATCTTCATGTCTTTACTAATGAAACATGACGTTTACCTCACAGATACTAATCTCAAGCTCAAACGACATTTATCTTTATTTTAGACTGCTGAATAGATAAGAACAAATTTAGAATTTATAATATGCTTCCTAATGAGTTTCATGATCGTACGTTGAGAGGCAGACCTCATAGTGCCTATTGTATATTCAATGACATTATCTATGCAGCTTGTATATGTATATAGATAAATTAAATATCATAAATGGATTAAACCGTAAAATATTATTAAAAAATGTTGTTTTTACATAAGAGTCAATAAAGTTCAAGTCAGAAGTTGGCTCGCTGGGCACCTACTCTAAGAGTCTCCCACTTGCCTTAAATTCCTCAGCCAGTCTTTGTAAATCGGTCTGGTCAGCTTCTTTTGATCGAGTATAACAGATAAAGGATTTTACAACGACATCGTAAAATACTGAAATGGAAACAGAATAAATAACTAATATCAGTCAATCATATTTCCAAAAGATACCAAATGCAACGCATTGCAACCCTCACGTATTTTGCCTCACGTTGAGGGCTCAATAATATGATGCACTTTCTCTTCACGTGTCGATCCAGACCCATCAATGTTGAACCTTAATGGACGATCGCATAGAATCTCCTAATAATATGAGTCAGAGTCATGAGAGTTCCAAGTAGTTCACATCAAGTATGTCAGTGGAAGTCAAAAATTTCCCGCGTCCAGTCCTCCCCAATAATATGAGTGAGACGCTAACTGCAGGTAGCGTACATCATGCAACCACCGTTGATGAAAAGAAAGGAAATATTAACTTTCTTTGAATTTTTCTTTTTAATGAACTTGATATAAATTTTGGATCTTATCCAAAATGAGTGATTTTAATTTTGAAATTTGTCTAATCATTAATTTTAATATCTCCTGCCATGTTTGTTTGTATGTTTGTCGGATTCATGCAATTTTTGTTATTATATTAATAATAACGCACACACTGATTATTTATAACATATAACATGTATTATAAATAATAAAGAATTATTGATAATAGATAGCTAATTGAACCATATGATCCAACTATGGATTCAGGTCCAAAATATATGTAAATGTGGGGATACAAATGCAATTAACTTTCAATATTTTGGCATGTCTTCGGTCTTCAAAACTATTGAGAATCTGAGTCCACCAACTTAAAATCTTGATCTCCCATTAAATATAATATTTACATTAAATTTTTATGGCACATTAGAATACAAATTTAAGAAGTGTGAACATGTCATAAACCAGATCTACTTTGAATAATTATCAAATAATTAAAAACACAACAATGTAAAATATCCTAACATACACATAACACTTTTGTCATGGCTCTCGATCATATTTTATCATATAATATCATATATTATATTAAAATCATAATATGAAATATTATCAACAAATCATGTATCTTGTAAATTTATCATTATTATCAAAAATAAAAATAAATTAATAGCGTAAATAAACATATTTATTTAATTTAAATTAATTTATTACTATTTAAATTTCTTGTCAAACACT
This sequence comes from Primulina huaijiensis, assembly GCF_012295235.1. Classification (NCBI taxonomy): domain Eukaryota; kingdom Viridiplantae; phylum Streptophyta; class Magnoliopsida; order Lamiales; family Gesneriaceae; genus Primulina; species Primulina huaijiensis. The sequence continues at coordinate 7,629,923 of NC_133306.1, forward strand.
TTTTACCATAAATAATTAATAATCTAATTGTTAATTATTTATTTTATAAGAAAAATATATAATTTTAGGGGTAAACTCGGCCATATTTTCATAAATACCAATTTTGCCCAAAATTTTTGAAAATTTTGAAAATCGTCTCGGGCCCAATTGAACTCGAGCCTGAAGGGGACAAGTTTGCTTGAGACTGTCTTGGGCACCCTGACCAACTGCCCGCCCGCTGCCCGAATAGTTCGAGCAGCCGCCAACAGGCACCTGCCCATCTATGCAGAGCAGTAAAATTTTTTTTTAAACGTTTAGCTCATCCGTCGCTGCCCATATGTGCAGCGGTTGCCCGTGGGTAGCAGTTGTACACGTGCGCTGCCCAGAACTATTCCACGCAGCTCGTAATTTTTTTTTTTGTTTCGAAAAACAATTTTTTCAGGGGATGCAATTTCTGAAAGGTTTTCTTACGTGGTTAGAAATAAGTTAGCCAACATAATTCAAACAATAAACAATAAAAAAAATCAGACGATTGAGAAAACCACTGTTGGTTTATCGTTTTCTCGCACCCAATGAACAACATAAATTTTAAATTTTTGTGTTTTGACAATAAAGACACTCTTGAGTGTCAGATGATTTAAATGATTCATAGAGTATTTAGATATAATTTAAATTTGTGTTTAATAACGTTGGATACCAAACCAGTTCGAGATTAGCGGAGTTAGTCCTTCATGTAAATCACTACGAACGATCTACTCTAATCAACCACCTTCTTCAATCTCCTGAATCAGGTCCACGATCAGAAACTGATTACTCGTGTAGGTTACACTAGAGATCTAAACGAAATTTACGTCGAAATTTGATCAAAATTACGGCGGCCTCGAGGCTACGATGCTTGTGGAGGAACGGGTTCGACCGTGTGAGAGGAGAGAGGGAGTGATTTTCGGTGGACAAAAACTTGTGTGTAAAATTATGTTATTTCATAAAATATTTAATGAAATATTTATAAATTTTAATTCCTAATCTAATCAGGACTCTTCTTAAATCAGGATATTGTAATTCCATTATTTAAAAACTCTCTTGTATGTATTTCTAAATCTTGAAAATATGATGCATTATAAAATTATTATCAACTTTTTATAGTACAATACACACACGCACACAAATATATTTATTTATTTATTCATGCTTTAAATTAAATAAATTTTATTTAATTTCTTAATTAATTAATCCATATTAGAATCTTCTAGAATGTTCTATGAGAAGTTTGCACTTAATAGTCAATACTACTAATTTGCTATTAAATTAGTATATTCTAAATGTACTAAATGAATAATTGTGAACTCACAATAATCCCAATCGATAATCATACATCGCCGATGTATCTAGGGTATAAATCTCGTTCACATAATAAAAAATGAAAACTTCGAAGAACAAAATTTTCCACTGATCCATTTTTGGCAGCTGTCAGTTTTGTGAACTCTTTAACTAAAACAAGCAGCTCTACTCTCCTCAATTGATTAGCAGTCAAGCTAGCTTACACAACTTCTATTGCATGGATCAAACTATAGTCGTGAAATTGAACTCCTTGAATTTAACTATCTCAATGGGAACACAAAACCAAATACTTGTGTGACTCTCAATTATTCAGGGATACAACTAGTCGTGGTTCACAACTTTATGTGATTTAAAACAACATTTGTTCATATTTGGGCTCACCCTAATTAGCTTCATTATTTTCATCAACTCCTTCATCAAAAACGTCAGAATCCAAGTTTGATTGAACCCATCAGATCATGGTAAGTGCTTTTAGTAGTATCGTCCCATGATCCTTTAGGTATCACTGATAGTTTTACAAGAACCTTAAGTTAGGATCAGCCTAAAATACAGTCTCTTCAACTTATATATCATGATCGAGTTTACAACCCTTGGTATATCGAGAGTTGTAAATGAAATTGATAACGATGTGATGTATCTTTGAGTAATAATAGTGAAATGATATGTGCAATTGAAGAAATGTCTTTCCAAAATATACATGTCTTACTCTTGCCAGAGATTTCTTGCACTGTTAACTCATCATATTACATGAGATATCTTCACCTACAGGTGAGCGACTACAATGCAGTTCTCCCAGATCAAAAGGCTAATAATATACAACTATAACCGCATATTATTCCACTCGATAAGTGATAACCAATTAGAAAGTTCGAAGGAGAATTTTTCAGTGTATCATCAAATGATCAATCGTCTGTATGAGTGGACATCTTCATGTCCTTACCAATGAAACGTGAATTTTACATTACATACGCTAGTCTCAAGCTCAAGCGACTTTTATATTTATTTTAACACAGCTGAATCGACTAAGAACCAATTTATATTATACAATACATTTCCTAATAAGTTTAATAATCTTACGTTAAGAGGTACACCTCATGATACTTATTGTATATTTAAGTACTTAACTATGCAGCTTGCATGAGTATACATATAAAATAAATGTTATAATTAGATAAAACCCTAAAATATTATTAAAATAAATATGTTTTTACATAAGAGTCAATAAAATTCAAGCCACAAGTCGATTCGCTGAACACATACTCTAACATTTGGAACTTCTCGAGGGCAAAAACACTTCCTGGAGTGCTTTCCGTGGATGAAGCTTACGCATATAGTTTCTATTTTGAGCCTTGTCCACACATCTTGTTATGCATGGATTCTACCCGAGTAGATTCCGAAGAAGTTTAGAGCTGATTTTGTAGAGAAATCATCATTTGCCATGACCTTTAACCCAATATTAGGAAACAATTAATATTCCCTGATTTGCTGATCGGTACCGATGATCGATTGTTGGTATTTTTCATTATCGCTGCTTGTTTCAAGGTAATTATCCATACCATTTAAAACTTGTACACACACAGTGTTTCACACAGATTATACCAAAAGGAAAAAAAAGGAATTATAAATTGGATGATTGAGTAGAACAAATGAGATGTAATCGGGTTTAAGATTGTATATGCTCGAATATCTGCTCAAGAATTCCTTTCACAAAGTTTCAACTGGCTTAGGCTTCAATCCTTCAGTCGACTCCAAGTAAATTTCAGAGTGCCATGCAATATATAGGAAACTGGTCAAACAAGTAAGATGAAATTGAAACTAAAAATTTAAAATCTTTTATTTTAAAATTTTCAGCTAAAAGGCGGTCTATTTGAATGAAGTGTTTTGAATTGAAGATCTTATTCGAGATGATTTATGCAAACATTTTCCCATTATTATTGTTTACTATACTTCATTGGGTAAAAAAATAATCAAAACCTTGTTGGTCGATGTGAATAAAAATTCATGCTTGAAACTATTGAAAAACAGTCGAAGTTATGTTATTCGTTGACAGGTAAATTTTTCTTATGTGTTCTAAAAAAATTGAAAGAGTTCAAGCTCGGGCACGTCCAAGCCATAGCTTGATAGAAATCACTTGTAGTGAATTTAACTAAAGTTTGAATTCTGATTTGAGACAAGATTAAGCTTAAAATAGTTCATTTCAAATGAAACTCGATGTGGCTACATTGATTTTAAATTGAAATCAAATGGCAAACTAGTAAATGACCTTTCGCTCGGTCTATTTTCAATTCTAGTATTATGAACTAATATATATCACTTTCTGTTTTTTCAGCGTTACAAGCTACAATTTCTAAAAAAATACCTGAAACAGAGGTTTCTATGTTAGTGGAATAAAGAGCTGATGTTAGAAAATAAAGCAAATAAATAAAAAACAAATAAATATGAATTTGACAAAAATAAGAATAATATTCGAAATAATTGTTTCAATGGTACATAAAGGCCATCCTCTCAAAGGAAAAAAAAATAGGCCCATCAAACAATAGGCTCTCGTAGCTCAGTTGGTTAGAGCACCCGTTTAGTAAGCGGGAGGTCTTGAGTTCGACTCTCAACGAGAGCAGATTAATTTTGTTATAAATAATTAAATATCATTTTTTGAGTATGATTATTGACTCAGGGTCAAGAATAGAGAAATTGTCACTAGAGGGACATTCAGTACAATAGAGATACACATGGGCATTAGAGACATCTATGCGACAACTCGAGAGGGAGAATTGACATTAGTTATAATTTTGTCACATTTTTTGGAAAGGATTTTCTTCTATAAATTGGACACAAACTTGGATGTCCTCTAGCCAAACGTTTATCTTTTTTCCTTCTTTTAGATAGGCTTATTGTGTATAATCTCGCAGTACATCTATGTATAATGGCGTGGAAGAAAAAACATGATGAAAATTAGGGGTGATGTATGATATTGTATCGTATCGTACCGAAAATTAAGTTATAAAATTTTATACCGATATCATACAAAAATTATACGGTATAACGAGATTTCGGAACGGTATTGGTATATATCTTTTTATACCAAAAAAAACTTATATTTTAAAAATTTTATAAATTTATTGTTTAAAAATAATTTTTAATTTTTATATATTTTTTCAGTATTTCGGTATTCTAGTATACATCAGAATTTTAAAATTTCATATCGTTATCATATCGAAAAATTCAGTATCATTACAGTACCATAACGAAATCGTCGGTATACCGAAAATTCGGTATTTTTTCGATACGGTAATCTCGGTATATGGAAAATTTGATATTTTTTGTCAATCCTAATAAAAATATTATTTTGAAGAGTATTTGTTCAAGCCTTATTTTCTTCATATATAGGATTAACCACCTTCTGAAAAGTCTAAACTCTGATTTCGTATTTCCTAGAGCATTAATACCAATCTATGAGAGTGGCCAAGCAACTTTAATGGTTTCCGCGCTAATCAACCGGGCCATTGTCCAGTTTTTCCTATCCGATTCCCGTTTTTTAAAAAAATAATTTTTTATTGTCTTCCAAACTGAAATTCACTGGCAAATAAATCAATAAAAATAAATAAAACTATGATCTCAAAATCAAGAAAGACTCGGAAAAAAAATCATTTAAAAAAAAAACAAACAAAGAAGAAAAAATCAAAATTCTTGGTCGATGTGATCAACTCGACCAAAATCAACATGTAAAATTTTGGAACTAATATTTCAACCATATAATTTATAGTACTCAATCCGAGAGATTGTACAATAAATCATTCGATGCTCAAGATTTTTTGTTTGTTTTTCTTCAATTCAAGATAAAAAAAGAAGAAAATTCGAGTGGTGAAAATAAATCATAAATTGGACATCATCGTTAAATAAATATATTTAGGTACATAAGTAGGGGTGGGAAAATATACCGAAATATCGAAATACCGAAATATCGTACCGAAAAAATACCGAAATTACCGAAAAAATCGATATACCGAAAATTTCGGTACGGTATCAATTTTCGGCATCGGTATCGGTACGTAATTATTTTTTTCGGTAAATACCGAAAATAATTTTTTTTATTTTTTTAATATTTAAGTTCGATATACCGAAAAAATGTCGGTATATACCGACAAAATTTTTGGTGTCGGTACGGTATCCGGTATGAAATTTTTCATATTCGATATCGGTATCGATATAGAAAAATTATATACCGATATTTACGGTACGGTAGTGGAGTACAAGAAAGTCCCGAATTCAATATGTGCCTAAAAAATCTCTCAAGATCGGTTTGAATAAAAGTCACACAAGATTGATTGGAAACTGAAAATTTTTTCTCACAAAAATCATAATTTCACCCTCAAGAAACTCCAGAATCAGTAGAAAAAAAAAACCCAACACGCACATACCTGATACATGAAATAAGACCCGATGAATTCGTCATTCTTGAATATAAATATAATGACACAAATACGTTTGGAGAAGGGCTAAAATTCAATCCTATATCTCCACAATAACAATACTAAAAAAAAGAGTATAATTATTATCTTGAAACGAAGATTTTAAGCCAAGTCCCCAAACGTAATTGTATGATGATACGAGTCTTCAATTCTCGATTCTTCCATACTCGAGATAGCCGATCTGATCCAAATTGTAGACGAAGAAGAGAAGAAAGATTAGAGAGGAACAGAGACGACTGAATTATGCTGCAATGTTCAAGAAGCAATACTAGCCTTTCTTTTATACTAACTACTGAGAAGGCTATTTGCAGTAGATCATGCACAAGTCTTGATTTTGCAGGATTCCGTTTAATTGGGCCGAAATCTCAGGATATGTCTGTACGAGTTATTGTTTTTTTTTTTTTGAAAAAATAAAAATCCGTGAGACGGGTCAATTCGTCTCTCACAATTTACCCCGTTTGCTTAAATTAGGATCTTTCTCAATTATATAGCAGTGCTATTTAAATTACCCAATGTGCTTAAATTTCTCAATTAAATAATGTTGGGTTTGGTCCAATTTTTCTCCGGCCCATTACTATGGCCCTTCCCCTTCCACCCTTATTTATATATGGGCTATAGGGCTTAAAACAATGAGAACCCTCCTTTCATTCTTTCCATCAGTAGCCGCCTAACGTTTTCTTCCTCCCCCCAAAAATTGTGAGTTGCCGACTTGAGAGCGGAGAGAGCGTGAGACTTGAGAGAAAATAAAAGGTTGCTTCGTGTGTGTATTCCTTCGGTGACTGAGTGTCTTCGGTGTTCTATTTGCTTCGTGCTATTCTGTGTGTTTCTCTCTCGTTTGTTCACGTTATAAGAAGGGAAACCTTTATGGTATTCGCCTTGGTTTACTACGTATTTGGAGAGGCCAAAATCAGTTCGTGTGAGCCCCGTTTTTTATCCTATCATATCATATTGTATTGTTTCTTGTTGTGTTGAAAGTTGCAGGTCTGCCATCCAGAGATTGAAGGCACGGCATCACCGATGGTCACTTAACAGTGGTATCAGAGCCATAGGTCACTGTCCGCCGTGCCGTCACTGTCGGTTCGTCGGAATTTGAAACTCTTACTTAGGGTTTCGCTCTGGTACATTGGCTGGAACCTCTTTTTACTGTTTTTTTGTAGCGTAACTGTTTGCCGCGGATTTATGTGCTGGGATTTGCTGCTCGTAGAACTCTAGGTTTTATGTGCTTGTTGTGTTTCCATTACCGTGGCTAAAAGTTACTTTCGCTGTGTTCGTTTTGATCCCGTGTGATTGAAATTTTTCTATGTGAAAAATTTGCTTTTTTGTTAACTATTGTGTTTTTTGAAAATGGCTATGACTGGATATAATCTCGAACCTTTTAATGGAAAAAAATATTTTTCAATATGACAGCAGAAAATGAAAGGTATTTTGGTACAACAAAGAGTTTTCAAAGCGATAGACTTGTCATATTCTGCTGTTGAAACTCCTGAAAAAAGGGCTGAAATGGATGAGTTTGCCTATTCGTCTATAATTCTGAACTTGTCTGACTCTGTGTTAAGAGAAGTTGGTAAAACTGAAATCGGCTAAGGAACTTTGGGAAATATTAGAAGAACTTTACACTGAAACTTCGTTGCCCAGTAAATTGTTTTTTCTTGAGAAATTTTTCCGGTTCAAACTTGACTTAAACAAGGACATCGATGAAAACCTTGATGTGTTTACTAAATTAGTTCAAGATATTAAGCAAACAGGATATAAGAATATTGATGATTACACCCCTATTGTTCTTTTAAATGTCATACCTGATTCTTACAGTGATGTTAAATCTGCTATTAAGTATGGTAGAGATCAGGTAAGTTTAGAAACTGTCGTGAACGGCCTGAAAAGCAAATAGATAGATTTAAAAACAAATAAGAGTGGTAATAATTCTGGAGAGGTCATGTTTGTTAGAGGAAAGTCTAAAAACAGATTTCAGAATCAAAAACCTTCAAACAACCACAACCAATCTTCTGTTAAAAACAGAGGTAAGAGTAAGGCGAGATCCAAGTCGAGACCCAAGAATAGAAAATGCTATAATTGTGGTGAAACTGGCCATTATATTAGAGAGTGTTCTATGCCCAAGCAAAACAAAAACCAAGATTTCAAAAATCAGCATGATGACCATGCTAATATAGCTTCTAGTAGTGAAAACATGGGTGATGTTTTTATTATGACTGAGGTATGTGATGTGTCTATGGTGAATTCTGTGCATTCAACTTCTTTGTGTGAGAATGAATGGCTAGTTGATTCTGCGTGCACTTTCCACATGTCCCCATTTAAAAATCTATTTTCTAAATATAAAGAAGTGAAGCATGAGTCTGTTTCTATGGCAAATGAAAAATTGTGTCAAGTTGCTGGTTTTGGTGATGTATCGCTGAAATTTGATTCTGGTTATGTGTTAACTTTGAAAAATGTGAGGCATGTTCCCGATTTATGTCATAATTTGATTTCATGTGCCGTGTTAGAAGATGATGGTTTACAGGGTAGATGGGGAAACAGGGTTATGAAAATTATGAAAGGGTCTTTAGTGGTTTTCAAAGCTGCCAAAAAGAGAAACTTGTATGTTTGTCATGCTGAATGTGAATCTTGTGTGCAAAATTCTGTGAATGTTGTCTTAAGTGACAAAACTGATTTGTGGTACAAAATATTAGGTCACATGAGTTCTAAGGGTCTAGAAATTTTGCACAAAGATGGTTATTTTGGTAGTGATAAATTTTCTTGTATTCTATTTTGTGATTCTTGTGTTCTTGGTAAACAGTCCAGAGTTAAGTTTCCAAATTCCCAAACACTCTGTCACTTCTGAAATACTTGAGTATTTGCATGCTGATGTGTGGGGTCCTGCTAGTGTGCCAATGCATGGTGGAAGTCAGTATTTTCTATCTGTTATTGATGATTTTTCGAGAAAAGTTTGGGTGTTTTTAATGAAAAACAAATCTGATGTGTTTGAGAAGTTTAAAAACTGGAAAAACTTGATTGAAAATCAAACAGGTAAGAAAATTAAAATTCTAAGAACTGATAATGGTCTTGAATTTTGTAATCGATTGTTTGAAAATTTATGTGTTGAATCTGGTATTCAAAGACATAGGACAGTCCCTTATACGCCTCAGCAAAATGGTGTAGCTGAGCATATGAATAGAACTTTACTTGAAAGGGTGAGGTGTATGCTTGCAAGTTCTGGTCTTTCAAAAACGTTCTGGGTGAAGCTGTTTGCACTGCTGCTTATTTGATAAATAGGTCTCTTCCTGTGCCTTTGAACGGTAAGTGTCCAGAATTTGTGTGGTCTGGTACGCAAATTAATTTTTTAAACTTGAAAGTTTTTGGTTGTTCTGCTTTTGTGTATCAGAAAAATGACAAACTTGAACCTAGGTCTGTGAAATGTGTTTTTCTTGGCTATCCTGATGGGGTTAAGGGTTATAGATTGTGGTTAAGGGACCAACCTGGTTTTAAAATGTTAATCGGTAGGGATGTTGTTTTCAATGAGTTTGAATTTCCCTGTTTATTTGTTTCTTTACCTACTCCTAAACCTGCCACTACTCCAAACAAGGTGGAGCATTTACTTGGTCCAAGTCATGATTCTGAAAATGTGCAGAATGTTCCTGATATGAATGATTTACCTGAAAATCTGCCTGAAACTGTTTTTGATAATCAAGTTGATACTTATGCGCATGAAGAAATTGTTGAAAATATGCCTGAAACTGATATTAGTTATTTGAATGATTATCAATTGGCTAGGGATAGGCCTAAAAGAAATATTAGGCAGCCAAAACATTTTGATGATTTTCATATGACTTCTCATGCATTTAGTGTGTTTGAGTCAATATGAAGAATCTTTAAAATCTTAAAACTCTGTACAATGGATAAATGCGATGAATGAAGAAATTAATTCGCTGCATGTTAACAACACTTGGATTCTTGTACCTAAACTTGAAAATTGTTCTGTTGTGGACTGTAAATGGTTATTTAATGTCAAGAATGAATGTGAATCTGTTAGATTTAAAATTAGGTTAGTGGCTAAGGGCTTTACTCAAAAGGAAGGGATAGATTATACTGAAATATTTGCTCATGTTGTAAAGTTTACTACCGTGCGAATTATGCTTGTCCTTGTTGCTCAGTTTGATTGGGAGTTGAAACAATTAGATGTTAAAACTGCTTTTTTACATGGTGAACTTGATGAAAAAAATTTTATGAGACAACCTGATGGTTTTGTTGATTCTAAGTATCCTGATCATGTTTGTTTGCTAAAGAAATCTTTGTATGGATTGAAGCAATCCCCTAAGCATTGGAACAAAAAGTTTGATGAATGCATGCTCTCTATGAATTTTACTAGAAGTAATTATGATCATTGCTTGTATTTCAAACACAATGCTAAAGTTCCCGTTTTCTTGCTTATCTATGTGGATGATATGCTATTGATTAGTTCTTTTATGAAAACTTTTGATCATGTCAAAAATTGCTTGAGTGCTAAATTTGATATGAAATTCCTAGGAGATGCTAAACGTATTCTTGGCATGAACATTTATAGGGATAAAACACGTTCTGTTATTTTGTTAAATCAGGATACTTATGTTAAGAAAGTTTTGAGTAAATTTTCCATGTCGATTGCAAAACCAGTCAATGTACCTTTAGCTGGTCATTTTGTTCTAAGTAAAGAGCAATCCCCTAAAACTGATTTTGATGTTAAAAACATGAAGAATGTGCCATATTCAAATGCTATAGGTTCTGTCATGTATTTAATGGTTAGCACGAGGCCTGATATTGCTTATTCTGTGAGTTGTTTGAGTCAGTATATGTCTAATCCTGGTGTTTACCATTGGCAAGCTGTCAAATAGCTTTTGAGATATCTGAATGGTTCTGTGAAGTATGGTTTAAAATTTTCAAAATCTGATGTTGGTGTTAAATTGGTTGGATATGTGGATTCTAACTATGCAAATGATAGGGACAATAGAAAATCAACAACTTCTTATGTGTTTACGTTGTGTGGTGCTTGTATTAGCTGGAAATCTCAATTACAACACATAGTAGCTCTTTCAACCACTGAATCTGAGTATGTTGCTGTCACTGAAGCTTTAAAAGAAGCTATTTGGTTGAAAGGTCTTATTTCTGAAATTCGTTTTCTGAAGGTGAAGTTGTAGTATTTTCTGATTGTCAGTCTGGTATACAATTGTGTAAGAATTCTGTTTTTCATGATAGAACTTAACATATTGATGTTAGATTCCACTACATTCGTGATGTAGTTGCAAAAAGCATAGTCTATCTTGAAAAAATTCCTTCTCAATTCAATCTTGCTGATATGGGAACTAAGTGTTTGTCTGTTGAAAAACTCAGATCTTGTTTAAAAATTTTAAACTTTGATACTTCTGATTGATGTGTTTTGTTTCTATTCTGTAGTGTAGCTTACTTAGTGTTTGCTACATATTGGTACTTGTACTAACTTTGTGTTTTCTGCAACTAGGGCAATGATGATGGCTGTAGGTGAAACGTCTGCTACTCGTTTTCTTAAATCGTGCTAGAAATTTTTTTTCCTCATTAATCTCCATAATTCAAAATATACATATATATAAATACTTTAAAATATCTTGTCACCATTTTAAAAATAAACATCCAACTAACATTTAAAAATCTAAAGGAAAATATTTTAAAGTATAAAATCGTCAAACGTTTTACCAACCTAAAAACATTATTTGAAAAGTATAGCTCATAATATAACCTCTCAAAAACCACTCATAAACATAAATAAAAAGTCGTAAAATTATCTTTATTATAACTTAAAATCATAATTCATAAACTAGTGCGGAAAACTAGCGTCGGTCCTCGGATTATGTGCACTTCAGTCCAGTCAGATCAACCATCAAGACCTCCATAAACATAATCGTCCTAATCACCTGCATCAATCACACCTAGTGAGTCTAAAGACTCAACACATCATATCCTTGATAACAAGTAATACGTAATACAGTTCACATACAACAGTGAAAAATACTTGTACTTAAAATATAGTTTTCATGAAGATGCATAAACTTTAACCAAAACCATTTTCATAAACATTTTCATGATGCATAAATTTTAAATAAAAACATTTTCATAATGATGCATCAATTGAAACATAAACATGTCCATAACCTTTTCATAAATATTTTCGTAAATATTTTCATATCAACATATTCATATTAACATATTCATATTCATATTCGTATTCATATTCATGTTCGTGTTTGTTAAATTCAGATCGTGATTGTGAATCGTATTCTTAATCGTATTGGGGCGATGGATCCTTCTAGAGAAAACCATAGTACTGGGCGGCGGGGACACCAGCGACACTCTCACCAGTCAACTGGGCCTTAACCAACGTATTAACATATTCGTATTCGTATTCGTATCCGTATCCAAAGAAACACGATCGTCGGGCTCCCACTGGGACCATAACCCTCACGATATCTCTAACATGTAGTAGTCACAATCCCTTCACATCATTCAACATGTTATCATCACTTAATAAAAATCATGTATATATATATATCGTTTTATTTTTGAAACCAAGCATGCAACATATCTTTTAATTGTCCAATTTAAAACTTAATAATTCATGAACATTTAAAAATCATATTTCAACATATAAAAATCCATAAACATCCATAATCATTGAAAATAATCATATTAGCATATAAAATAGCATTTAGGATACTGCCATGACGTTTACTAATTTTAAAGTGTAAGATGACCGTTTTACCTCTGGACATTAAATTTCACGTTTTTGACTTTTTCTTAATTTTCTTGACTCTAAAATGTCCCAAATAATTATTTAAGCTTACATGAATTTTCTCATATTTTTATTTAGCTTAAATCGAAGACTTTTAAATTAATCTTTAAATGTAACATATTAACGCGTTTTAATCCCGAATTAAATCAAACTTTCATATAAAATTCCCAAATTACAAACTTAGACTTTTAATAATTATTTGAGCTTAAATATAATTTTCCATAATTTTATTCCGCCTAAAACTATGCTTTTCAATTAATTCATTAATTAGCATTTCGTGCGGCGATTAAATCTCGGATAAATCTAAAACTCGTTATTTTGATCCCAAAATTTTAACATAACCTTTTTATGATTTATTCTACCCTTCCAAGTCATGAGCCACACCTGTGGACCACTGGATTCAATTTTAGCCTTCAAATTTTTGTTTTTGACACATCGACGAACACGACGAGCCATCTCCCAATTTACTCGAGCCACACCCGAGCCACCTTGAGCCAAAACCTAGCCAACCCACCTAGGGACCCTTATGACGAAGCCTAGCCCAAAAAACTAGCCTTGGCCCGCTCAAAACTTTCTGGAAACTTGACCCAATTGCATGTGTGTGTACGTGAGGTGTTCTAATTACATTAGGAATCCTTGCTAGCCTAGGGCTCTTCCAACCGAGCCACCACCGAACCACTATGACCCTAACCAACCCTGGACCACGCCCTGACCCAGCCCAGACTAGCCCAGGCCCTTGAACCCCAACCACGAAGCACCTGAATCAGAAACAGCATGCGTGCTTCCCTTGCTGTTCGTAGGCGATGTGAGTTTCCTACTTCGGCTAGGACTTCCTGCTCGAGCCTCCCTCAAGCCCGCACCCTCCCTAGCATCTCTCGGGTAGGAGTCCTTGCTGTCAAGGACTTCTCCCAAGCCCCTTAGCTCGAGTCCTAGCATGGCTAAGACTCTTCCCTTGACTCCCCCACGGCCTTGGCTAGCCCTTGGACCAAGCCAACACTAAGCCCAGTCGTGAAGACAAAAAACCGACCCCTTGTTTTCTCATGACAGCAACATGCTTCAAGCTTTGTGTGTTCGGTTTTGTGCTTTGTTTGTGGCTTATTTTAGGACTCTAAACTCCTGTAAAACAATGTCTAAACCTGTCCTGATCATGGCAGCCCCTTTAACACATATAAAACATGGTTTTGGAAATTACAAACACCAATTTGGAACACATAAGCATGTAGTTACGAAAATTTAACTTGTGTGCTATGTTTTTCCTTAAAAATCATGCATAAACAAATACTATGGTGTGATGCTGTTTTGAAAGAAAGAATAGGCGTGCCTTGGCGTATTTAACGCACGATTATTCGTTGACGACGTCGAAGAACAGGGAAAGACCTTTGGCTTTGAATTCTCCTTAAGCTTTGCTCGATTTTCTTCTTCCATTTTTTTTGGGTGTGTTGTGTGCCGTGTATGAAGTGTTTTGGGAGGACAAAAATTCAGAAAAGTAGGCGTGTACAAGTGATTGTGTGGGGAGAGTTTTATGTATAATAAATACTAATTAAACACTAACAAGTCTTTAGGCCTATTAGGCCAACAATTTAGGCCCATTAGTCTTAATTAGGATTTAATTAAAATATTAAAATAGTTTTAGTAAAAATAAGTTTGTGAATTTAATAGTCGAATTGTCAAAAAGTTCGTATTTTTGTTGAAAAACCAACACCGATAAAATTTACGTCCCGGTGTATAAAATCACCTCAAAACCCCTTATTTTAAAAAAAAAAAAAGAAAAACCATCAATCATATTTTAAATAATTAAAAACAATTATTTAATAAAACATTTTATGTTTTTCGGCCCTCGGTCTCCGTTCTTCGGTCGCAACTTGAATAATCCTTAAAAATAACATTTTATGCATCATGACAATTAAATCTTATTTAACATATAATCATGCATGTCACATACTCAATTAAGCAATTAAATTATTTAATTACTTATTTTTCCATATTTCTTAGATTTGCATGCCGTTGGATTACGTCGTCTTAATTTTGGAAATTATCATTCAAGGAGTAGCTACCTTTGCTTTGCTAGATTCCGGAGCTACACATTCATTCATATCTGAAACTTCATCAAAAGACTGAATATTACTCCTCAAGATATGGGTTTGGGTTTCAAAGTTTCTATTCCTTCCGGTGATTAAATGCTCACATCTAGAATTGTCAAAGATCTGGAGCTTCGTATGTGCAAAAATGTGTTCGGCAGATCATATTGTGCTTCCTATGCCCGAATTTGATATCATACTTGGGATGGATTGGTTGTCAGCGAATGGAGCTTCGATTGATTTTAGTCAGCGATCTGTGTCTATTCGACCGCCTAGTGGCAAATCTTTTGTTTTTGAGGCGGCGAGAAACAAGCAAATGCCGCACATCATCTCTTGTCTATCCCCGTCAAGCTTTTCTAGCATGTGTTACCACTTCACATGCACATATCAGTCAGAAGTTGGAATATGTAGATATTGTTAGACGATTTGATATTTTGACTATTTTTTTTGATTTTCAAATAATAGCTGGTGTTTTATTTTAAGGTGGAAAATATTTTCATGTGGGAAATGTATATGGCCGAAAATTGAGGGTTTTAAAGAAAAAAAAATTTCTATTACTTTTTTAAGAAAACGAATAAGAAGACGTCTCAGTTGGTATCAGAGCAAAGGTCCTGTAAAGGGTTGTGCCACCATCAGCGCCGGAAAGATCAGTCATCAAGCATCAATTTGTAAGTTTTACATGCTTTATATGATTTGATACGATGTTACCTGCATATTGACATGAATAATATGTTTACGTTACATGTTTACTAGTTTATTTAGTATTTATGCATTGCATGCGTAAATTACTAAAAATGAAGTAGGATATGTCACATGATTAGAAAACTTAGATTTACATGTTGGTTACGTTAGAATTTAGAAAACATTCAGATAAAATGCCTCCTATACGTGCCCATGTTAATGAGAACCAAGCCGAGAACAGCGTGAATCATCAAGGGAATGCACCACCTCCTCCTCCAGGGGATGCGGCTACTCGTGCTTTAGAAGGGATGGCTCGTCTCTTTGAGCAGCAGTTACAACAACAACAGTTACAGCAACAACAGTTGAAGCAGCAGTTACAGCAGATGTAGCAGGCACCGAGGCCTGATAGGTATGGTTTTTACGTGTTTTACTGCATTAGTTTTGTGTGTGTTTGCATTATGCATGCTTATATTTCATTTACATTTTGTTCGTTTTAGAGTAATCATTTGCATGTTATCATGTCTCACTTGGGCGTGGCGAATTTGCAGGAAAAATGACCGAAAAACGGATATAGGAGCAAAATGTGAAAATTGGGCAGAAAGACTGCTGCCCGAACGGTAGAAATTTACCGCTCGGGCGAGAGAAAAGATTCACGCAGCCAAAGTACAGAATATGTGGCGCTCGGGCGGTAATTTTCTCCCGCCCGAGCGCGAGAGAGGCCTTCCGAGAAGAAAAAATATAGAAGCCTCGGCGCTCGGGCGGTGAAATTCTACCGCCCGAGCGCGAATGCCGCATTCCCCAAGCAATTTACAGAAGGTGTGGCGCTCGAGCGGTGAGCACCACCTATTTTTGGAAAAAGTTCTTTGCCGATTCCTTACCTTATTCTTTGGATGTGGATGATATGGAAAGGGATTTGGGACGTTTTTGAGAGTATTCAGACTTAATTCAGAGCCACCACAAGCCTTGGAGAGGAGTTTTGCGCTTGAAGTTGAAGATTCGAAGATTTCCGGGCACAGTTCTTCGCAGATCTCGTCTAGTCTAGTATTTCTAATCTAGTTTTTATCATTTAAACATTGTTTAGTCTATTTTTATTATGAATTCGAGTAGTTAACTTTAAAATATTTGTTGGGATTTAAGGGGATCCTACCCCAAACTTTGATTTAATTAATTTATATTTCGATTGTTGCTTTATTCTTGAATGTGCTACTGTTTTTCATTGTGTTGTTAGAGCGTAGCTAACTTTAACAATGTTTTTATATTGCGAGTGAGTTCGAGAGAATAGGTAGGAATAAGAACGAGTAGCATAGTCCGTAGATCTACAATTTACATAGATATATAAAATTGGATACACGCCGATAGTCATAGTCCGGTAGGGCGAAAACTAGGGGATTTCATAGCTCGACATGTGATTCACTCTTGATAAATAATTAAAGATATTTAATTACTTCACCGAGTAGAATTAGCTTGGCATAGCTCGAGAGATTGTGTTCAATTGAATAGGAAATCCTGCCGGAAGCATACAATCACTATCGAATGAATTAATTAATTAACGAGGGGTAGGTGAACCGATATTCCTAACAAATTCATTTCTCATTGAATTTTTAATCAACTATCCTAGATATTATATCTCATTATTCAATTCTTGAATCTTTTTATTTGCATATTTATTTTAGCATAGTAGTATTAAAACAATCATCCAAATTTCGTACTAAAGATTTAATAACTGAAAATAATAATTGTCAAATACAATCTTCAATGGAACGATACTCGTACTCACGTACATTATAATATTACTTGACATCGTGCACTTGCGATTAATCTTAAGCATACAAAACCATATTTTTATTAAGGATTCCACGGTGCAAGTTTCGCTCGATCAAGGCCACAACATGATATATATGATCAGTTCCGGAGGCTAGCGCCGAAGGAATTTTCTGGCACTACCGATCTTTTTTCTGCCGAGGGTTGGATTCGTTCCTTCGAGGTACACTTTCTCTATCTGGATATGGGGGATGCTGACCGTGTGAGGTGTACTACTTATCTGTTTAGGGATGACGCTTCTTTATGGTGGGAAGGAGCCGAGGAAGGTGTTAACCTTGCCACACTTACTTGGGCTCAATTCAAAACTATATTCTACGAGAAATATTTTACTGCTGATGTTAGAAGCCGATTAAAGAGGAAATTTATGACTCTCCGTCAGGGAGACGCTAATGTTGCTGAATTTGTGAAGAAATTCGATAAGAGTTGTCACTTTGTACCCCTTATTGCCAGGGATGCCGAAGAAAAACTTAGACACTTCATGGATAGTCTACGACCTACCATACGGAATAATGTTATGATGATGCGTCCTTCGGATTATGCCACTGCAGTCACTTATGCATTCCAGTCTGAGCAAACCTTGAAGGACATCGAGTTTGAGTTACAGTGCAAGAGGCAGCAACATCAGAACAACAATCAACCAAATAAGAAGCCATATACGGGTCCTCCTAGACCTCAAGGGCCTCAAAAGCCCCAAGGTCAAGTCAAGAAGCAAGCACCGTCAAAGCCACCACATGCAGCACCAAAGACGGCAGAAGGACAACCATGCAAGAAGTGCAATCGACTACACTATGGAGCATGTGTGTGGGGTACTTCTAGGTGTTTCATATGAAAGAAGAAGGGCACAAAGCAGCGGACTGCCGAAGGAAAAATGCACCTACTATGGGACGAGCATACGTTATGAATGCCGAGGAAGCAGAAGAGGAGGCAGACACTACGCTCATCATGGGTAACGTAGTCGTTTAACATTTTTATATTGCTTTTATTTGCATGAAATGTTAAATTGGTTATCAGAATTGAATCGAGAACAAGATCTAACCTAGTGGAATTTAGGTTGCATGTTCTACCCTAGTTGGATTTAACTTACGAATTTAGAAAACCCTAGAACGATATTTAATTTGGTGCCTTAATTTATGTAAAGGATGAAATAATTCCAAATAAAAAGTTTGGGGCCAAAAATTAAAAGGGATCTTTTGAGGGTTCTGAATTTATAAGGGGTCAAATGGGCAATTTCGAAATTTAAGGGACCGAAATGCAATAATTTGCAAGATAAGGAACCTAAGTGCAATTTCTGAATTCTTAAAGGATCAAAAATGTAATTCTCGAAACATTAGGGGCTAAAATCAAAATTTTCGAAATAAAATAAGGGTTAAATTGAAAATATTCAAAAAAATTGGGGACTAGAATGCGAGTTTCGAAAAATTGAAGGACTAAAATGAAATTTTTTAAGAAATGCTTAAGTTCAACACGAAATCTTCACCTAGCCTTTGGGAAATTACTGATAATAAATCCTTAAACTTCATCACGAAAAGATTTAAAAGACGTTTTCACCACAGGGAGAATTCTCATTCAAGGAGTAGCTACCTATGATTTGCTAGATTTCGGAGCTACACATTCATTCATATCTGAAACCTTCATTAAAAAACTGAATATTACTCCTCAAGATATGGGTTTGAGTTTCAAAATTTCAATTCCTTCCGGTGATCAAATGCTCGCTCACATCTAGAATTGTCAAAGATTTGGAGCTTCGTATGTGCAAAAATGTGGTTCGGGCAGATCTTATTGTGCTTCCTATGCCCGAATTTGATATCATACTTGGGATGGATTGGTTATCAGCGAATGGAGCTTCGATTGATTTTAATCAGCGATCTGTGTCTATTCAACCGCCTAGTGGCAAATCTTTTGTTTTTGAGGCGGCGAGAAACAATCAAATGCCGCACATCATCTCTTGTCTATGTGCAAGGAAGCTTATTAAACACGGGTGTCAAGCTTTTCTAGCATGTGTTACCACTGCACATGCACCTATCAGTCAGAAGTTGGAAGATGTAGATATTGTTAGACGATTTGATATTTTGACTATTTCCTTTGATTTTCAAATAATAGCTGGTGGTTTATTTTAAGGGGTAAAATATTTTATAAAAATATTTTCATGTGGGAAATGTATATGGTCGAAAATTGAGGGTTTAAGAAAAAATTTCTAGTACTTTTTAAAAAGACGTCTCAGTAGGTGACTTTCCTGACTAGTTGAACCAGTGTTGGGCCAAAAGGTGGAGAAATGTTGGGTTTGGCCCAATTTTTCTCCGGCCCATTACTATGGCCCTTCCCCTTCCACCCTTATCTTTATATGGGTTTTAGGGCTTAAAACAATGAGAACCCTCCTTTCATTCTTTCCAGCAGTAGCCGCCTAACGTTTTCTTCCTCCCCCACAAATTGTGAGATGCCGACTTGAGAGAGGAGAGAGCGTGAGACTTGAGAGAAAATAAAAAGTTTCTTCGTGTGTGTCTTCCTTCGGTGACTGAGTGTCTTCGGTGTTCTCTTTGCTTTGTGCTATTCTGTGTGTTTCTCTCTCGTTTGTTCACGTTATAAGAAGGGAAACCTTTGTGGTTTTCGCCTTAGTTTACTGCGTATTTGGAGAGGTCAAAATCAGTTCGTGTGAGCCCCGTTTTTTTTCCTATCATATCATATTGTATTGTTTTTTGTTGTGTTGAAAGTTGCAGATTTTCCAGAGATAGAAGGTACGACATCACCGATGGGCACTTAACAAATAATAATCAAACCATGATTTTTCTCTCCACTCTCCACTATTGTGACTGCCGCAATCTCTCCTTCTCGCTCCCGACTGAAAATTCCCATAAAATTTAGCAATTTTCTTCCAACGGTTCTCGATCATATTTTGGGTGATTGTACATGGAATCAACGTTTCTATCCCCTCAAAGTGTAGTTTAAGTTTTCGCATTGCAGGTTATTATTTTCCTTTAATTTGCTTTTGGATTTTTTCTTCAAATTTGTTTGTGTGTTTTGGGAATTTTTTTATGGAAATGGATTTAATGTTTGCTATGAATGACATGGATCAATTTGTGTGATGTAAGGAGAAGGTTGAAATGAGGCAATTCAATTTGCTAATTTTACCAGTAAATATCTATTTTTTCTTTCGTATTTCTTCATAATAGCACTCTCATTTCAAACTCACAATCCTTAAAGTATGTATGTATGCTCCAACACGGCAATGATATGAATTGAATCTTGAAATGTATAAAAAAAATCATTTTTAGCTGGTCGAACAATTTTTTTGGATATTGTTTTTTGGGTTTCATGGAATACTTAACAACTGAGATGAGGATTCTGTTGACCCTTGTATATATTCTATTAAATTCTGTATTTGAGAATGAATTTTGTACAGGGGAGCTCCTAGCCAGGGTTCTTTGTCAAAGGAGTGACAAACCTCAAAAAAGTGTAAGCAAATTGTTGAAAAATATTCATAATAAAGCTGCTGTAAAAAAGATTTTTTGAATATATTTCTTACTATTCACATGCCACATTCATATTTCTCTCACATAAGTTGAGCCAGCACTTGGCCAAGGTAAGTAATCTTGATACATTGCTGCTTTTTAATGTTTATTTTTTAAATTATAGTTAAAAGAACTATAGAGGCATTAGGTTGTTCCTCAATTTCATGTGATTGATTTGAAGTATGAAATTCTTGAATTATATTTGGCATACGTTGAAGATAAATCATAGCTAAAATACAAGTGTAAGGTTGGTTACATTTCCAATTGTAATGAGATTTCATATTTAACCTATTGGATGAACTTTGTACTTATATTGTTATTGAAGTATCCATCAATAAGTTGGTATAACTGTAATGGAGAATAACAACATAGAGCTAATTTCTTGCAAGGTAAATTACTGGGAAAAAAAGATTAAAAAATAACACTGCATAATTCCATCTAGTGTATTTTTTCATCGTGGTTAATTGTGTATAGTATCAATTAATCCCAATATATTTCAGCAGCTTTGATGAAATTTTTCTGCAAATTCTGATTTATGTTCTGCATCTTAGTGTACTGCTTCCAGAATGCAGTTGGTATCATTATATTTAGAATTTAATTGTTTCAATATGTTCATCATATGAGGTTGAGAATTTGTTGAATTTGTCGTGCAACAATCTTAGGGTCGTCCTATATTTCCTTGTTTCGACCAATTTTACGACTACAATCTACAATGGAGAATGAAGCTCAAACTTGTATTTAGGAAGCTAATTTTTTTTTTCCAGTAAACGATACTATAACTTTTCGATCAATGTAAATATATTACTTTATATTGAGCAGGTGGTACTTTACTTGTTAATTTCTAAATGACATACCAACCAAAATGTTTGAAAGTATAACTTTTCGTTAAAAAGTGTAATTTCTCCATATTACGAACTCCTATAAATTTCTATACCTACTATATAGATTATATGACGTTTTATTTTCTATTTTGATGTAATTTATATTTTAATTTGTTCTTGTAGGTCAAAATTTAAATTCAATTGTCATTGTTTGTAGCGATGAAGATGATATAGAAATCAATCAAGGTAAGATTAATATGATTTGTTTACCTACATTTTAATCATTTTGAAATTTTTGTGATATTTATTTGTTTGGATATGAACTTTTTTGATTTCTTATAGATAAAACACCAGATGCAGTACCTATCATTGAACAAAATGTACCTGTACCAGCCAATGAGGGTAAAGTTTCTAAATCTTGTGAAAAGTATTAGTTTTTGCTCCAAAGGTTTAGGATTTTACTCAAAAAGTATTATTTGTTTCTGAAATATTTGCAGAAGACACTATTGATTGTGTTGATGTATCTGGTTCTCTTGTTGGTATGACAAAAGAAACAATTGATCATATGCATCAGTTGTACTGTAAACATGCTCGTGCACTAGGTTTTAGTGTTCGTAAATCAACCACTAGATGCTCTAGCAATGAAGTTGTGGTAGAGAAATATTTTGTATCTTCTTGTGCTGGAGTAATACACAATCATTCACATTCTTCTGAAGTGGACTGATATTGTACTTGTGCACACCTTTACAAAGCTTTTTGAGGACATACGTACACCAGTCGTAATCTGAAATCCTCTCCACATGAACCAATTAATTATTTCACAACACCCAAACTGACCAAACGATTTGAACTAGGAGTTAAAATGAATACAAACTGTAAAGGATGAAAAATCTCTTAAAATCATCCCCTCCATCTGTCAACCTTGTCTGAATAACATCCTTCAAAGAGCTCAATGGTGATCGGGCATTTATACCATAATCATCCTTTAGTTTGACCAACAAATCTAAATTCTCATTGCGTCCCAACTTCAAAACATCAGTTTCATTACTCCGTGGCAATAAGAAGACATCATGAACATCATCTGCAGTGACAACAAAGCTTCTGTTGTTGTCAATTTTCAACATTCGGCTGGCTCCATTAAAATTTTTAATCAACCATTTCAACATTTTTGTAGGGTAGGACTTAATAGACAAATGGAGCAAGCCACCAAAACCAATGCTCCTAATTGCATCTCTTTGTTGGTCATTAAAATTTTGTATGAGCTCGTATAGATCGACCTTGTGGTCTGCATTGTGTAACAAAATATCTGGCACACACACAAAGCAAATCACCATATATTAGAAAAGCAAAAAAAAAAAAATATATCAAAATAAGCTCAATTTTCGAATTACCATAAAAATAACCCATTTTTGGAAGTAATGCATCACACCCAATTAAGGTGTGATTCCACACATCCTTATTTATAGGTGGAGTTGCAACCCTTAATATCTTCAAGAATACTCTAGCACCTATTAAGCTAATGCAATGCTATAAAAAAATTTAGATAACACAAGTATGATTTTTTTCTTTTCTAAAGAGATCTAGAATGCTCTTACGTCTTTCATAGTTCTCTAAAATATTTCGTGATGTTCTAGATTCTTCTCGAATATTTCAATAGCATTTTTAGTAATCGGTATCACCAAGTATTGTGAGTGATTATTAGTTTTTTTGGATTTCTGAATGTTTCGAATTAACCATATGTGATGCTATAATTTTTTTGTATATGTGGTTTAGTAACAAGAAAAAATACATCAAACCAATGGATTGAATCTTGATCTTTTGGGGGAATATTTGAAATTGGTTTTGAAAGAAAAAATGTACGTATGAGTTTGCACTTCTTTTTCCCAAGGACAATTTTTAACATGAGAGTTAAATCATTTAAATATTAATATTTGATAAATGTCATTAAATTATGTTTAACCTGATTTGTGGTGATCGAATTAGCAGGAAAATATTTCAAAATACAAGATATTTTATTATAATAATGTATAGTAGAGTATTTGCAAAAATAAATTGTGAAAAATTTAGCTATTGTTTATCTAGAATTTTTGTGGACGTACGTACTAAACACCGAAGCATGCCAAAATTTAAAAGTCTCACTTCTAAATTAAATGTCGCGATTTTTTATTTCACCTTAATAAATTTTTTTTTATCAAATTTGCTAATTTTTTGGCATCAAATCGAGTAGAACGCATCTTAAGGTCAAATCAAAACTCTCTATTGACATGAATGAAAGATTATGCTACCAAGATTAAAAAAAAAAAAAAACTTTTTTTTTACTAGTATTGGGAAATAAAGTCGAAGATCAATGTATAAACGATGATTAAATGACATTATATTTAGGGACATTTAGAAATTGAACAAAATTGTAAAACTAAACTGTTATTTTTTTTCCAAATTACAATATTTCATGCTCTAACTCATTATGAAACTTAAAACTTAAATTATGCATCGATCAAACCGAAATTCATAATTTGAGTTGGTTTAGTTATAAATATTTCATAGTTCGGTTTGAGTTGAAATTTTGTAAAATCAATAAAATATGATTTGATGTGAATTTTTATCTATACCACTATCTATACTTTTTGGTAAAGCTCCAAGCGCTCAATCCTGCAATTGGTATCAGAGCCAATGTCATGAATTCGATTCCTATTGCTTGCAAGGAGTGAAATTATTGAGAGGGAGATTGTTGATGTACAATTATAGTCTCTGTTGGGTAAAGCGATCGAACCATTACGTTTGGGCCGCTATGTACGTAGTTTAAAAGATTTGAGTTGCACAATTACTACCAATTATATCTTTTAGTAAACCGACAATGCTCGGTCCTACAATATTTACCATGACTCCTTGAGAGTAATTATATTTTGATAAAGTAAACTTAGCTCATGATCAGTTGGTGTTTTTTGGTGTCCATTGGTTTTTTCCACTATCTGATATTGGTCTTTGTTACTCGATTGTTTCATTTTTAGCGCAGCTTCACGTTGCTTTTGCTTGTCCGATTAATGCTTTTCTAATTCGTTTTGATTGAATGGCTCGTCCTCTTGGTTCTTTCTTTTTTTTACAGCAGCTTGCTAGGATGACGACTCGTGTTCTTGGTTGTTCGGTTTTCTTTTCTTTCTTTCTTTTTTTTTTACAGTAGCTTTCTACTGCTCTTGCTTGTTCGGTTGGTGTTTTTTAATTTGTTTTGATGATTCAATGCCTTGTGAAAGAACAAATGTCTGATTGGTTTTGATTGGATTGCTCGTGATCTTGATTAATGTTTAGTTCTCTCTTTTTTGGCAGCAACTTCCTATTGCTATTGTTTGTTCGTTTAGTTTTTTAATTTATTTTTTTTTAGATGGCTCGTGGAATAAGACCTGATGTTGATTCATGTTTTATCGCAAGGTACCTTTCAATCATAATTGTTTAAAATAATTTATTGTGTTTTTTACGATGAATATGTGATGTACAATATATCGTTCCAATACTCATGCGGTTTGAAATTTTTTCAGTTAAATGGAAGTGTATTAAGTTTTGATTATCTTATTTATTTCAGCAGCAGAATTTGAGCCAAAGCTCGGATGAAAAACAACCAATTTGATAAAAATAGCTGGGGTTGGAATTGAATAGAAAGTAGGATGACTGAAAAACGTTGGGAAACCAAGCTAACAGAGAAACCGAGCACGAATGCTTCTTCATGAAACAATGTTACTTTAGATAGAGTAGACGATAACAATAGTAAACGAAGCTATATGAACTTGAGACCTTATTACGTGTTGGTGTGATGAAAAACGGTTTTTATTAACTTTGCGTGTGGATTAATGTTAAAATTGAACTCACTTTTTTGTAAAGATCTGATTTTTTTGGCTTTCATGAATGAAATTGGAAATTTGTTTGTTTATTTCTTCATTTTAATTTATCTACTTAGTTGGTTGAATTTTTGTTATATTGGAATCATACAAGGCTGTCCATGATGAATATTGTGTGTTGTCGATATCTTTTTCGCGGCTTGCAAAATTTGCTGTCAATAATTTTTTAACGGCGTACGAGCATACACTACTGATTCTATTATACACAGGATGCATTGGGCGTTATGATGCTATTATCTGCAGCGTTCAGTGTACAGCGTTCAGTGTGCACCGTCGGTGCTATTATCAGTTACGTTCAATGCAGGTTGTCGATGTGCTTTTCCACAGCGTGCATTGTGCACTGTCAATACCGATGACTTTCAACAAAGATGATTTGCATGCTACGAAAAGTCATTTTTGTTGTAGTGACGGTTCGATCAATGTAACTTCAATATTTTAAACCGTACAACTGCTCAAATGTTATGGTTCTATCACTCTCCTAGTAGTGGCAATTATAGCACCCCAACAATAATATTTCTAGTAATTGCACTTCTTTCAATCCAACAGAATCAAATTAATGATCTTGGTTTTGATACAGAGTTTAGGATCGAGCGTTTGTCATTTTACCAAAAATTGTAGATAATGATAACGGTACAACTCTAATATTTTAAATCGTACAATAGCCCAAACGCCACATTTTGATTGGTTCATAACAGTGACAATTATTTCACCCCAAGATATACATATCTGATAAGATAAATGTCAGATGTTTAATATGTCTATACATACAAATGGGAAAATATCAATCGAATTTTGTGCATTCTAAAAATCACTGTTCATTTAAGCATAACAAAATATTATTTAACACATCATAAAGTTTCTAAAACGTAGCAGAGCATCATTTTTTAAAATAATATTTTTATGTGATGCATTTGCTATTTCTTCTAAATACTTCTTAAAAAACTAATGCAGTTATTTGATATTCTCAAAAGGATTGAGACATAAGTGGTATTATGTTAGTATCAGTGGATAAGCTTACAGAAAGTGAATAAATATCTCATATATTTTTTTTTGTTGAGCTTAAACGATCTTAACTGGTGTTAGCGGTCAAGATCCAATAACGATCTTCTAAGTGCAACAGACAACTTGAATAATCAGTGCGAAAAAAATTCAAATTAACTTGGTGAACCAAAACTTCTCAGAATCAGTAGACTTCACCAGTAGATAACTGAAGTGAAGAAAAGTAATAACACATAATAATTTTTTATGGAAGTTAGAAGAACAAAACCCTTCTATGTCTCTCAATTTTGTTTTCAAAATGATTCACTAATAATTACAAAAATTATGATTATCAACTTCAACAAGACTTACCAATTGTTTTACTGAAACTTTAGTATACAACTCAAGCACAACTTAAACAAATCTGCATAGAAAAACTCCTTCTCTCATTTACAAATAGTCACACTAAAATTAGTAATGATTTGGTACACTTGTTAGCAGAAATCTCAGCACATATGATCCTCGAAATAGATCAGATATAAACTCTATGTGAGTGTTTTCAAATATCAATAGAGCTTGATATCTTTTGTGAATCTCAAATAAATTATGTATTTTATAGAATGTGAAGATGAGATTTTGAGTCTCGAATTGGCTTTATAGAGAGAGATTGCAACGTTCGTACTTGAACGCCATAATTTGGTTATATTGATTATGTCTAAGATGCTGATATAAAACGATCATAATAAATTTGTTTTTTATGCTCAAAACATTCTCTAAATCATATGATTTGCTGATGAAAAAATTTGTCCATATATGAAAAGGCTCAGAGTTTAGCTAACATAAGATTCAGTTGGACTAATTTATATTAAGAAATTTCAATGAAGACTCCCCAAACTGAAATCGGTAGACCCATAAAGACGTCTTCTGAGAAAATCATGAAAAGTCTTCTGAATTTTACTTGTTTCCTGAATTTTAGATATTTTCAATTAGCATCACATCACCAAAACTTATAATTTTCTAACATGTTGGTATTGCAAACACTCAATTCGAATCATGTAGTTGTTTATAGTAGATTATATATGTAGAAGCGTTGATTTTGTAGGATTCTGAGAAAGAAAAAATTTGTGTGAGACAGTCTCACGGGTCGTATTTCGTGAGACGGATCTTTATCTGGGTTATCCATGAAGAAATATGACTTTTTATGTTAAGAGTATTACTTTTTATTGTGAATATTGGTAGGATTGACACGTCTCACATATTAGGATCCGTGATACGGTCTCACATGAGACTCACTCTTCTAAGAAATCCTTTTTAATTGGATGAATCCGTTATCTAAGATTTTTTAATTCTATTTGTAATTATCTCTTATTTTATTGAACAATTAATACAATTTGTTTAATAAAATATTCCTGAAAATAATATAAATGTAAATAGTTTAACTTAACCCCAAAAAAGGAAACCATTAATAGTACGAATAGACTAGGTTTGATCGGGTAGTTTACAACACAAGTGATACTGGATCAATTGATTAAATTAATTATGATACCCTACCCCACAAATGAGTATATCACATGTCCGATTCACGCATGAGTTCATAACCAAATGGCGAGATATGGTTCATCTCCAAGTCGGAGAACCAGTCCACTAGGGTGGCGAGATATGGTTCATCTCCAAGTCGGAGAACTAGTCCACTAGGGTGGGTAGTTGAGGCGAGCCATGGTAGATGGGCAAGAGGCTAAGATGTTAAGAGGTGTGCCAATGAGTTAGAATGTAGAGGGTGAGTGAAGTTGTTAGAGTTGGAGTTGTGCTAATTGTAGCCAATTGAGCTGACAAGGGTAAAAGATGAGATATGAGGTGTGGTGTGTGTGGAATTGGGCAATGAAGTGTGGCAGGTAAGGAGGCAAGCTATGAAGTATGGCTGGTGAGGAATGGATCTAGGAGGTATGTTAAGGAGTGTTGGATGTACTAAGGAGCTAAAGATGAGCAAATGAACCAAAGAAGTGCTAAGGAGCTGAGGAATCGAGGAGCTAAGGATGTGCTAAGAAGCTTAGAATGAGCTAAGGAGCTCAGAATGTGGTAAGGAGCTAGGGATGAGCCGAGGAGTTGAGGGTGTCCCAAGGAGCTCGAAGTGTGCTGAGGAGTCGTGGATGTGCTGAGGAGTTAGAAGTGTGAAGTACATGACCAATGAAATTAACAAGCGTGGAGGTTCTACTTCTAACACTCTTTCTGTGGTTTCAAGTTCATCTCGGCTCGAGAGAAGGGGAGCGGGTCAATTTTGAATCTCGGTAAAGAAATCGATTATTTTAGTGAGTATCACTTGACGCCGTCTGTGAGAAACTTTCTAAAGACGTAAAGATGGTGTGGGGGAAAGGTTGTAAGAGAACCGATTAAGTGCTCACATCCCCGACAGAGGAATGAGCAACCTCCTCCGGAATGGAACGTAAGGGACATGACCTTGGAGCAATTAGGTCAACTCTTCACCAAAACTGTGAGAACCTGAAATTCCAGTAGCAGCAGATAGCAATATTCAATATCAATGAAAAATTCGTGCAGAAGCTAACAATTCCAGCAACAACTAATATTTCAGAAGATAGTATTTTCCAGCAGACAGAATCAAGCAAACAGAATCCAGCAGCAGAAGAGCTAATTCCAGCAGACAGTTACTGATTCAGCTTAGACTTGTAACTGAAGCATTAACATAGAATAAAGGTTGTTAATGGCATATTATGGTCATTAATAGGGAGGCTAACAGTCAGATTTTGGCCTATAAATAACACCCTCAAGTCTCTGAATTGGTGTTGCACAACTATTGAGATTATTACTTGAATTTTCGAGTTAAGAGATTGCCTTGTTCGAGCTGTAAAGTCCAGTAGCGAGAGCAACCAGATTTCCAGTAGACTTCAACCGAAACTTTAGCGAATTACTGTAAGTGGGCTTATGTATAAATATCTTGAAATCAGTTTTATAATTTCTGTTTTAAAGCACAGTTTCTGTCTGTTTGATTTCTGATATATGATTTTTGAAGCACTGAAACTCCCTAGTGAACTAAATTTATGAATATATATTCTGAACATATCTGAATTCTGAATTTCTGATTTATGGCCTCACCCCTTAGAGGAGAGAACATATAGGGGACTGATATCAGTTTAGCCATGAAATTCACTAACATGCTCAGTGCTTACTAATTCTGATTTCTGTTCTGAAACCTGTGATTTCTGAATTCCGATTAATGTTCTGAAAATAAGAGTTTTCTATATATTGTTTGTATTACTGTTTCTGTTGAAAATGATTTCGAAAACTGAGAGTTATTCCCGTCCTCGTTTATTGAGTGATGATCATATCATTCATCCACCAAAACCCATCTCAGATAAGAACGAGGAAGAGTTGTTAGAAGAAGAGAAGCAACATCAGTTTTGGGGCTGGTGATGAAGATATTTGTTCTCAGTTCTGATTTATAATTTAAATTCCGATGCATCTGTTCAGACTTTATATTTCTGGTTTTACATTTCCGCTGTAAAACATTATTATTTGAGTTGTATCAGACAATGAATATTCAGTATTATTAATAAAAGACTGGTTTCTGAATTTTGTACTTCTGAGGCTTGTTGTTTTCGAATGTAAATTTGAGAGCAACGCCGGTGTCAACCAACCCCGTTCCGGGGCGTGACAATAATAGTTGAGGATGCCGTGAAGAAGGATCAAGAACCCCCATAGGTTAAAGGCCATTATCAGCAACAGATCCAAGATGAGAATGTAGAGGATCAAAAAATTTGAGCTGAAGGAGTACAACCCCCACCAAGTGTTGAGAATTTAGATTTGGAGGAAATGTTGAAGGACATAAGAATGTTGAGGCAACAACTAAGGAGTAGGATTCTTACACCAAGAAGGGAAAGTCCATTTTCCCTTGCTATTCTGGAAGGGTTCTCCTGTTAAATTTCAGGCATCCGAGCATATGAGGTTTGAGAATGCGACTTTGTTGCACCAAAATACCGAAATGATCAAGTGCAAGGATTTCCTATGCACACTAGTGAGGTCAGTGCAACAGTGGTTTACCAAGCTAAAACCCATCTCTATAGGATCTCTCGAGGATTTTAGCACGAACTTATTGCATTAGTTTGCTAGCAGCAAGAAGTACCGAAAAAATTATCTAAGCTTATTTGTGATGAAAAAAAAAAAAAAAAAGAAAGAGACATTGAGAGAGTTGCTTCAGCTTTTTAGTAATGTGGCAATGGAAGTACCATAAGTTACACCCAAGAGGCTACACAAGCAGTTAGGAAGTAGAGAATGAGTGAAGTAGTTGGAGTTGGAGATGGAGTTGTGCCAATTGAAGCTAAGGGAGGTGACAAGGGAGGAGATGAGCTATGAGATGTGCATGTGGATTTACTAAGGAATTGTGGATAGCTGAAGAGCTGATGATAAACTGAGTAGTCGAGGAGTTGAGGATTTTCTAAGGAGATAGGGATGAGTCGAGGAGATGAAGATGTGCCAACGAGCTAGAATTCTGCTAGGACATGTGGATGTGCTGAGGATTTAGAAGTGTGAAATATGTGTTCAATGAAACTAAAAAGGGTTGAGGCTCTCCCCTAGCATGAAAGCTTCTAGGTGTTGTCTCGCCCTATGGGCAAGCTCTTCTCTGCTTGGATAACCGTAGGAGGACGAGCCTCCGGTCGAGGAGGCACGTGAGTTATATGCCCCTAGTCCTCTAACAAAAATATGTGGTCCACACATTGTTAGTCAAATATATACTAGGTTTTAACATTTCATTTGGTATTCATTACTTTCATTTTCAAGTGCGCCTTAGCTCATCTTTTCATATATTCACATTTCCGACTTGAACTTTCAGAGAAGCTACGCTGGGACACTCTCTCGGCCCACCTTCTAACACTCTTTTCGTGGTTTCAGGTTTGTCCATAGTCGAGACCAGGGGCCCTTGTCGATTTTGAATCTCGGTAAAGAACCCAATTATTTAAGTGAGTATCAGATTAGAACCATCAAATTTATAAAATAGAAAAGTAAATCAATAAAGAGATTCAATCAGGAGTCTACCATCCACTTGTGGTTTGTCTTATAGATTCTTGTTTTGTTTTGGGATCCATATTTTAAGTGCTGAACAGATGATTAACATATACGTGGATTGATGGTCATGAATACGGACAAGCGTACTTTTAGTTAAATCAAAATAATGGACCAAATCGAATTGTTTTGAAATTTTGATTGCTTTAATTCATAAGTCGGTTTTATATTTTAAAGAACTTGATTAAATAGGTTCAGTTTTGGTTATGTTAAAAAAAGCGAGTAGGCAGAATTAACAGATTGTTTTTTTTTTTTAAATTCAAATTTTATAAATTTGGCATAATTTTACTATATAATTGGACCGTATTGTTGGTCCATACAAAAAATTATTTATCCCCAAACTTCTCGCAGAAGGTTCTTGCCTCTTTCCACAAATTTTTTGCCACTTTTGAATCAAAGTACGTCAGATCTGCTCACCACTGATGAAGATAGTAAAGAAAAATGGATAATCTTGCAATAACTTCTCATCTCCAAACTTAACTTTCTCCTCACTCCTCATCCCTTCAAATCTTTGTTTGAGCTCCCCAATTTTTTAAAATTTCCAAAAATAACCTCAATCTTCATAATTATGGTACGTGACATTGTTTTACCTATCGAGCATGTTCTTAAAGACATATAACCTGAAGACATGCAGCTATACAAGATTTTCAGCCTATATACAATGTTCAGATGATCGATTTTTTTTATTGCCCATCATGCTTCTGTATAATAAATTGAACAGTTTACCTCTTTGACTGGAGTGCTTTCTATTCATTGGGTTTTACAAACTGCTCCTCACAGCCTAACCACGTAGTCGCAAAAGATGGTTCCTGACATAGATTCATTCAACAACACCTAACACGACCCTATTTTGTTTACTACCTCATTGTGTATAGTAAAGTAGATCAATTTGAAATTAATTCATGAGTGGAGCAATAAGCCTTGGTCTTTTTATTCAAATACAAGAGTGTTCTATCAACTTTTAAAGTATATTTATTTGCTAGTAAAAATAATGGTCATTTTTCAAAAGTCTTTTTGATTGCATAAAATTATTTCTCGTTGATATGTCATCTTATGACTCTGCTTATGAGAATAGTCAACTGCATTATCTGTATGGTTGTTTTCCTTCTGGTGTGAGATTTGTTAAAACTGATGTCGACCAATGATTATTGGCATCTGTGTATAATACAGAATCATTTTCATCATGAAGAATAGCCATTTTTGGAAGATTTTTGTAAATATATTTTAGTTGGCTATGTCCTTCTGTGTGTTCTTCTGTACATATACATTTTGCATCTTTTTTCAACAATGGACTAAACACTTTCCTGTGTTTTGCTAGGTTCTTAATGAACATCCCAGCAAAATTAACAACTCCTAAAAAAACTTTAAAGTTGTTTCTTTTCTTCTAGTTTGTTTGGAAAATTCTGCACTTTTTCTACTATGTGTTCGTGTAAAAATATTTCAGACTCATCGATTTTTATTCTGAGGAACTCAATCTTTCTTCTGGAAACGACTGATTTTTTTCAGATAAAACTAGTCCTTTTTCTTACAAAATTTAGAGAAATTCTTTAAATGCTTGATATGTTCTTCCATATTTTTAGATGCTATTAAAATATCGTCAATATAGACAAACATAAATTTGAAATATTCTTTAAATATATTCATTTTTCTTGAAAATATCTGAGGTAAATTAGCCAATCCAATTGGTAAGACTTTTCAAATATAGTGTCCTTGTGGTGTGGAAAAAACTATTAATTTCTTGTTTTCTTCATGCATTCGGATCTGATAAAATCCAGACTTACAATCAAATTTAGAGAATTATGCAGCTAATTAAATGTTATCTAGTAGGTGTGAAACACCCATCAAACTCCATAATCTTATTAATTTCTTGGTAATTAATAACTATTCTGAGTTTTTTATTTTTTATCTCACCATGATTTCTTACAAGAAATCCTAGACTTCTCTGTGGTGAAATCTCTGCTTTGATTAAATCAAGGTCTAGATGTTTCTTGATTATAATCTGCATATCTTTTTGATCAACTACTTCAATCGGGATCGGTTTACATCTGACAAATTCATATTCCTTGATTTCCTTAATTTTAAGGCTTTCTTGGAGTTGGTTCTCATTCCACCATGCCAAAAGATCTTCATTGTAATTTTCTTTGATATTTTTCTTTTAATCTTCTAGGAATAGTTTTGATTCAAACTATACCTCATTTTGGTGTATAGCTATTTTTAGGAATTCTATTTTTTCAGGTTGGAGATCCTTATCTGCTCTTAATTGGAGCATTGTTTCCTCATACCTTCTAGAATCCCTCATTTTGGGTTCAGAAGTTTTTCTTCATCACCACACTTGCTTCGAAACTGGATTGACAATTTTCTGTAAAATGTCTCTCTTAGTCTCTGAACTATGACTTTGGGATCACATGGTGTTGTGAACACTAATCTTATAGTCTCATTTTCTTGTGCATATGAATTAAATGTTTTTAGAAAATTGTTTCTTAACAAAATTTCATCTCATGTATCATGAAAATAAATCGGTGGTATTTTTACCTTATACCAAGGTGTTTGTCCAGCACCTCCGATTAATTTTTCTATCATCTTAATCTCTTTACATAAAATTAAGATATTTTTAGAAAAATCTCGTCCAACAATCTGAGTTAATTCTTCTTCCAAATTTTTTGGTAAAACTCCTCTTTTCATTGTATAGATTCCAGCTCCTGAATCAATATAAGCATCAAAATATTATACCCTATATTGTTCGTAGGGATGTAAATCGAGAATGGGCTTGTGGTCATTGTATTTTCCACATTCTATCATCTACCATGAACTCCATTCCATTTTCTAGACGTTTCCAAGGTTTATGTTCTTCGAGAAATTCTATCCCAAGAACCAATTGATCTAGTTCTTTTCCTGGGATTCCTTTGATATAAACTTCCAACTCTCCGTTATTAATCATTCCTTGATAAGTTCCTATCATATGTTGTTCTAAATAGTATATGGTATTACAAAGAAATTGATTATTTTGTTTTGTAATATCAAATATTATTTCAACTTCTTTCCAACATTCTGGACATCTAAACTTTCTTATTGTCGAAAAGTTTTTTGTACCTATTTGGTTTCTTGGACATGTGTTTTTCCCCACCTGTAGCTCGTAATTCTATCTCCTTGAAAAAATAATCTTTTTTGTTCTAGTTTAAGACTTTGATTTCTTTGTATAATCGGTTTTTCTTGGATCTGGATATTTGTTTCCTGTATTAGAGGAAACTCGACTCTTTCTGGATAAATTGCTTGAGCAACTTTTCTAAATATCTCAGGTATTTCAATGAACTCATTTCTAATATACAATTCTGAATGATGTGTATTAGATAGAGCATATGAAATTTGATAGGTAATAAAATATTATCTATTACCTTCTTTCATCAGCTTTTTTTATTTAAAGTTCTGATGCAACGTCAAAGCTCGGCTGAAATCTCGATCTGCCAGGTTGTAGGCAATTCTTGGATAAATTACTGCTACAATTTTCTCTGTACATAGATTTCCTAAGATAGTTCCCAATATTGAATCTTTAAGGTTACCTGTTCGTTTATCGCATATAACAAATTCAATAGGTGAGTATATTCTTTTTTTAAAAGTAAGTTTTATCATAATCTGGATTGTTCTGATATGAATCTAGGACATGGTTCGTGCTACTTCTATCTTGAGTTTTTGTAATTCTTCCTTGATTTCTTCAGAAGGAATTAATCGAATCTTCATTCTATTTCTCATAAGTTCCATTTGTATCGTCATTTCTCTTATGGAAACTTTATAGATTAGATGATGTTTTCTGTTTTTTAGGCCAAGATTTCCTAAGAACTTTTCCACATGTCCTGCAGAGAATACTTGATATCTCTGTAGAGTAGGATTTTCTCTCATAATCTTTTGGACCATGTTATGAGACACTGTTGTCTGAATAAAGAAACAAGACAAGTCTTCATGTGTTTCGTGTCGAAACACCTCGTCTTCAGTCAGATTCTAATTCTGTTCCATCATATTCTTCATGACTCAAGACTTCTTTTTCTTCATATATACTTTCGTCTGAGGCAATATCCTCAAACTAGTATACTTGAATAAGATCTTGGTAATAAAATTCTTCTTCAATATCTGAGGTCGGATCAAAGCGTTTAATTCCTCTTTTTTCATTTTCTGGACAGTTACTTGGAATACGACCCTTTGCTCTACATGTCCAACAATTACAATCTTTAAAACTTTCATTAGCTTGGGTGTGATCTCTTCTGAAGGTTTTCTTTGTAGGTGTTCTTCTCGTGCTTTTTTGATGTATTCGATGCTTGGGATGATGTCCTACTTCTTTATGGTCCGCTTATTTGCCCAGATTTGTAAAATATGGCCTTTTTCTAGACCATAATGTTCTTGGTTTCCAAGAACTTCTTTCAATTCTTTCACTTCTGGCATAAGGATGAGATCTAAAGCTATTCCTCTTCTGTCTTTGCGGTTTACTTCCAATAATTGTTAGAAGATCATTTTCTTTATAACACAAAATAATACATTTGTTAATACCCCTTAGTCGTCTGTAATTCTTTTATAATGATGTCATATGACACCATTATGTCAATTTTCCTTTGAGAAAAGAGGCTTTTCGTGCCAACGTATCTGGATTTCCACAATATAACTTCATTCGGAAATGAAGTGTTTCATAGCATGCTTATATGACCAACTTTATGTAGTCATCGATCGAATACATATTGTACTCATTTCATGTGTATTGTGTGCTCGATTGGTAATTTACTATACTCAATCGGAAATTTTTTGTACCTCGACATTGCCACAATGTAATTCATAGTGTTTTTTAGCATGATTATATGACCAAATCTAAGTGGTGGTCGATCGAATATATATTGTACTCAATTCATGTGTACTGTGTGCTCGATTGGTAATTTACTATACTCAGTTGGACTTTTTGTACCTCGACATTGCCACAATATAACTTCATCCGGAAATGAAGTGTTTCTTAGCATGATTATATGACCAAATCTAAGTGGTGCTCGATCGAATAAATATTGTACTCAATTCATGTGTATTGTATGCTCGATTGGTAATTTACTATACTCAGTCGGATTTTTTGTACCTCGACATTACCACAATATAAATTCATCCGAAAATGATGTGTTTCTTAGCATGATTATATGACCAACTCTAAGTGGTGCTCGATCGAATATATACTGTACTCAATTCATGTGTACTGTGTCCTCGATTGATAATTTACTATACTCAATCAGACTTTTGTTGTACCTCGATATTGCCACAATATAACTTCATCCGGAAATGAAGTGTCTCTTAACATGATTATATGTCCAACTCTATGCTCAATTGGTAATTTACTATACTTAATCTAAACATATGTCTTGTAATTTAAAACTATACAGAGCTTGAGTATATTTTTTCTTCTCTATGTCTTGACTGTTAAAATAGTATGTCCCTATTAATTGTGCTTTAAATAGGGTAGCCATTCTTCTGGCTGTCTCACTAAGAAATTCTCCGGCTAGGACGGACTCTTTGGTTTTCACTGATGTCATGTCCCATACAATTTTAACCAATCCTATAAGACTCATTTCTAAAAGTTTAATGAATCCTTCTCTGTTGAGATCAAGTGTTGTTGTTGCGATTCTCACATCAGATGTCCAATCATCTATAAGATTTTCTCTATTTTTGAAGTACAGTACATCAAGGTTAAGCATAACCCCATAAGAATGTATAAATTCTAAAACAGATTTCCTATATGGTGTTTGGTGCAAGAGAATTTGACTTCTCCTTGACCTTGTTCCCGCTGGGTGTGATTCTCCATTAGTATGAAAATCAGTTTGGGGTCGTCTCGTATTTATATTATGAAATCTCACACTTTCTGTTGGTGGTTCATGAGAAGATGACCATGTTATGGTGGATGGTTCACTCATAGTTGTGTTCATTTTTAGATCTACGGCTTTGATATTTACAAAAGATTCTGCAAGGTCTTGGAGATCTTCGAGACCAATCCTCTCTAAAGTGGTCATCGGATTAATTTCTTTTCTGAGACTGTTTTAATTAGATTGATTATTTTTCTTCTTCATCTAAAAGTTTTGGCATCAGTTTGGTCTTCCCTCTTTGGTGTACAGTTCCACTTTGTTCTTGATATCTAACCTTGGTTAGATCTTGCTATTTCATATATTCCAAAGTTTTGGGATAAATACTGCAAATAATCACTCTCGAACCTGGGTTCGGATCCATGTTATTTGAGAAAATTCTCATCTTGAAACATTTAATTACATAGTAATAATAAATTTGAATGTTTGAAATCATTTTACGACACAGTAAAATCAATCATCAAAATCAACACATATAAGGATATTTGTTTCATTTTTATTATTTTAGGACGTTTAAACAAAGTTTTTTGGGTATAGGGAGTCAAGATAAATTTATGTTTGGGTTTAAGGATTTATTTCTATTTTACCCAAGAATAATTACTCCACGGTTAAGGATTATTTTTTTTAATAAAAAAGTCAAAGAAAATTGACAGATTGTGTAATTTACTTGAAATACATAAATAAACGTTTTATTCTAGTCATTTAAGCATCGGTTAGGAAGTTTAGAATAAAATGAGAATGAAATATAATTTTGACTTATTCTTCAAGTGAACTTTCTGCTCTCGTCTTTGACCCGCTCGAGTTGGCTAAAATTAAGTTTTGGGGCGAAAAGGCATGTTAATCAATTCAATTTTAAAATATTTATAGACTTTTACAATTAATTCTCCATTCAATATCGCTTCGGTCAAAGGGAAACCTTCTTTTATTGCACTAATTTATTAGAGGCAATTAAGCTCCATTGGCACTACAATTTGTAGGCCCACTTTTTTCATATGTTTTGACTGTAGAGCCCTACCACCTAATGTAACGTAATATACAAATATTATGTGTTGTGTGAATATAATATAAAATTTATTTTTAAAATTATTTGATTTTAATATAATATGTTTTTTTTTTTTTTGCAGTTTAATATTTTTTGTGGGTGTGTTCTGTAATCTAAGGTTAAGCATACCAAGAAACCACTAATAGAGATGACGATGAGTCGAGTTTAGATAGGATTTCGTATCCTCAATATAGAGGATCAAAATTGTAAATAAGTAAGTATATAGGACGAACAATGTAATTTTCCATAAACAATATAATAAATCATGAAAAGCTCATAACAAATCTAAACCAAATTTGTCACGAAAGAATTATATTATAAAGGTTTTATTTTTAATGAAATTAATCACTCTAGAGTAGGTCTCTTGTGAGATGGTCTCACGAATATTTATCTGTGAGATGAGTCAACCTTATCGATATTCACAATAAAAAGTAATACTTTTAACATAAAAAGTAATTTTTTTTCATGGATGACCCAAATAAGATATCTGTCTCACAAAATACGACCCGTGAGACAGTCTCACACAAGTTTTTGCCATCATTCTATGGTGATTAGTCATAACTATCCAATGTTCTGTTTGGACAAGTACTTTAAAAACTTTTTTAATATTTTATAATTGAAAAAAACTTAAAGTATGCGTTTGGAAAAAAAAAATTTAAAAAATTTATGAAAATATTTTTAGAAAAAAAAATGTTCTCCAAGTATAATTTTTAAATAATAAGTGAAATGTGTTTTTTAAGAATAACAGAAAAAGTTGTTCAAACAATTTTTCAACTATAAAAACATTTATATTTTATAATCGTACAAACACATATTTATTTTTTAAACAACTTTTAAAATCTTTTATAAAAATTTTATAATTTTTATTATTAAAACGTTTTATGAATACTTAACCAAACCGAGTCTTCAATAAATCAACATAGCCATTTAACCAGAACCAAGGAAATTATTATTTCTAAATCTTGATTGAGCCGATTTTTGTTTCGGGATGGAATTCGATTAGTTATATCTGAACATACTAATTCGTAATAATATCGACAAACATACCTATTGCGTGTATATTGTACCGATCAAATCGCAATATTACGTTAGATATTTTGAAATCATAATGCAGCAAAAATATTGCGGATGAAAGAAGTTTAGTTTGGAAATAAATTGAAAGAAAGTGAATTAGAAACTAAACAGAAGAAAGGAGTTAAAGAGATGTGCTGTGATTTATTGGGAAAATAAATTAAAATAATGCTTGAATTGATAAATTTGATATGGTTGATTTTAAATTATTTGACATGCTTGAATAGAAAGAATTAAAATTAATTTTAAATACACTTTATATCAAATTATGTGATTTTAATAATAATTATAGTAGATTTTAAATACATCCAAGATGTACGTAATTTGAAATTCATCCACCAAACATTTCACGAACAGAGTTGTTTAAGTAAATTGAAAGTGAAAATTGCACAGATATGTTTCTGGATGTTCATAAACTCAAGCTCTTATGTCATCCTTTCTTACATTTGAAAAGCTCATACTAGAAGACTTTGGATTATACAAGTAATTTGCAAGATCTCAGTTCAGTTTGAACTTAGCCACTGTCAAACTGAAACTCCTAGTATATCTTTGCTGATAATAGACAACATACAAACTGCTATTCAAATGTGATGAATTACAGTACTATTTTAACACTTAATGATCCTTAGAAGATCAGATACAAATACTTTTACAGTGTGCTAAACTGATTGAGTTTTTAAGGATAAAAACTTGAACACTTGATCTTTTCAGTAGTTGCAAAACTTCTTGTTGTTCAGCTGAATTATTTCTCCATATATTGTTCATGAAAAAGTATCTGTTGGTTTGTATCCGTTGGCTTGTTTTTTAGTTCATGTCAACATGTTTCTGACGGTCGTATACTATTGTGATTAGTTTTTGTCTGTTTGTTTAAACTGATTCTCGTAAATTAAATATGTGTAAACTGAAATGAGGAAAATTGATATTTTGATTATAACTATTTCAGTTGCAGTTGGGACCGTATCCATTTTGTTCAAGTGGACCAGTTCAGCTTAGTATTTGTTAACACCAAAACATGAAATTTCTTGATCCAACAATTACCTCCTTTTTGGAGTGTGACAAAATAAAGATATTAGTCCAGTGTAGACTATAGAAACTGATGAGCAAATACATAAACTGATAAAACTGATAAAAAAATTTTCCTAAATTGATAAACTACTATCTCTTGCCTTCATTCTGGAAGTGTTTCCTTTGCTTTTTCTTCCATTGTTTTGTCAATAACAGTAACAACTACATATCGTTTGAGAATATGCACGACTGAGGCCATCTGAGCTTAGGGGTGGCGTTTATTCTAGGATATCGGGTACCCGATCAGACCCGATCGAATAAAACCCGATCGGGTCGGGTATTTTAAAAAAGATCGAGTTCATCGGGTACCCGACATTATCGGGTTCGGGTATTTTACTGATACCCGACAATTTTTTTAAACTTTTATTGTGGGTCTATCAGTCTATTCAATTAAAGAATACATGTATTTTTTTTGTGGCTATTCATAATCATATATAATGACAAATGACTAATCATAAAATGATATAATGACATGATTTTTTGTGAAATGTGAAAAATATGTGTTTTTTTAATTTACTAGATATAATATGATATAATGACTAGCCATAACTCGATATAACGACATGATTTTTTGTGAAATGTGAAAAATACATATATTTTAAAAAAAAAATTAAAATTTTTTTTAAAAAAAATGTTTTTTTCCGGGTACCCGACAGAAAATACCCGAAAATTTCGGGTACCCGAAATTCCCGAACCCGAAAACCCGACCCGCGCCCACCCCTATCTGAGCTGACATAGTGTCAATCTTGTAAGAACGCTTAATGTGAACTGAGTCAATCATTGATGCGATATTGTAGTGAACTAAGTCTATTTTCTGAGAAAAAGCGTCATGAGGCTGGTAATTGGGACGTTGAAACACAGTTCTTTCTCATGGAGTCTATTTGAAGGAACAAGGATTGAACATCTTTGGATAAATTTTTAATATCCTTAACGACTTTGTCTATGAGATTCTCATTATCAGCGTCAATCAGTTTTTAACCTATCTTGACCTGAGATAAAAGAGCGTTGATTCCAGTCAGATTAGAAATGATGTTGTCCATTGCATAGTCATATCCCATCTCCAGTTCTGGCGATTCAGCAGTGACATGAGCTTTGGGATCAGAGAATATGATCAACTGGTTACTTGGCTCAGCAATGTCAACTGGTTCATCTTTCTGAGCAGCTTCAGTTTCAGTTGCTTGAGATTCCATATAGTCTGTTGTGGCAACTGAGTCTTCAGTGATTGAAGAAGTTGGGGCAAGATTATTTTTTAGAGTTTCAGCAATGAAGAATGTCTCTAGAATTATGAGGTTAGTAATTTGAGCTGATTCTCCCGGTGTCAGTGCCGGTGCTTCAGTTGTCATCACATGAACATCAAATTTTTCAATATCTGTGAAGTTGTTAACCACTGTATTCAGAAGTTGATCAACATTAGTCAGTGGTGCCTCCTCAACCAATTCAATTGGCAACTGTACATATGAGGTTAAACTGATTGACAATTCAGTTAAGGCATCATCATTTTTAGTTTAGCTGGAGGAGGGAATTGATGAATTTTTTGTTCCGGTTGTTGATCTTGAGTTAGCTCAGTCGATTTTGTAGATGATTTCTTGTTCTTTGTATCAACTGGAATGAACAGTTGTTGGTCTATCTCAAAGAACTTGATTTGCATTTGAAGTGAGTTCAAATCTACATCCAAATGTTGCGATCAGTTTTTGTCTGCTGGTTCAAACTGATTCTGGTAAACTGAATGTGTATAAAATGAAACGAGGAAAACTGATATTCTGATGAGAACTATTTCAGTTCTAGTTGGGACCGTATCAGTTTTGTTCAACTAGACCAGTTCAGCTTAGTTATTTGTTAACATCAAAAATGAAATTTCCTGATCGAATAGATATCTTGCGGGATAATGGCCATGGAATTTTTCTCCAAAAACTTGATAGTGGCCGAAAATTCTTGTGAGAGATGGAAGAAGAAAAATTTTGATGCACAAAATTTTGTGTGCAAAAATAATCTTATTTCATATGACCCTCAATGAATATTTATAGACTTTGATTTCTAATCAAATCATGAGTCTTTCTCGTATTAGGATTAATAATCATACTCTCATTAAAATTTCTATTTTCATTAATTAATTAAAATTCTCATGTTTTATATATCATACAAAGTCAACTATGTATTTGTATGTATAGATGTATATACATGGAGATATATATAATATATATATATATATATCTCCATGTATATACATCTATACATACAAATACATATATGTACATGTATAGACATATATGTAAAATTAATAAAAATTATTTTCATTAATTAATTAAAATTCTCATGTTTTATATATCATACAAAGTCAACTATTGATAATGCATTATATATATATATATCTCCATGTATATACATCTATACATACATATACACATATGTACATGTATAGACATATATGTAAAATTAAATAAAAATTATTTAACTTTTTAATTAATTTTTAATCAATTCTAGAGCCCTTTAAAATATTTCATGAGGAACATTTACATATAGTAGTCACCACTATTAACAATATTATTTAATTAATAGATTCTAAATTTACTAAATAAATAATTGTGAACTCATTATAAACCCGATAGAAGATCAGGCAGTGCCGATGTATCGATGATAAAAATCTTGTTTATATAATGAAAAATTGAAAATTTCGAAAACCAAAATTTCAACTGATCGATTTTTGACAGCTGTTAGTTTTGTAAACTCTTCACCAAAATAAACAGTTTCACTTTGCTCACTTAATTAGCAGTTAATATAACTTCCACAACTTCCATTACATGTAATCAACTTATAAACTCGTTTATATGCTATCTGTTTGATCTCCATCAAACTGTAGCCGCCAAATTCAACTCCTTGTACTTGATTATCTCAATGAGAACACATGATCCGATAATTGTATGACCTTTAATGGTTCAGTGATATAGCTAGTGCTACTACTTAAATTATAATTCACCCAAGTGTAGGTTGTCTGCAAATAATATATTTCGTAAGTAAGATCGATCCACAGAGAGGTTATTTTAAGTTTAAATTTATTAATTTATAGATTATCAAATGCAAGAACGAAGTTTACAAATTATAAATTTTGTCAAGGTTCGAGGATTTATTCTTGGTTTATGCAATATTGTTTAACTAAAAGTAAAACAAAGGAAACCACCATAAATAATGGTTCCAAGAAAATAAAAATATTTAAACACACACCTAATATAATATAGTTCTCACTATAGAAAATACCGAATCCACCGATATTTTATATATGGTACCTATTATTATATATATAACTATATAAATATATAACTACATAAAATAAATGTTAAATTAAATCATTATATTTCATTTAGAACAACCGGCAGAGCCACGCTATTGCCTAAATGAAATATATGATTTAATAAGTTAGTTGCGGGAAAGTAAAAGTTAGTTGC
>NC_133306.1:7678014-7678953 GCF_012295235.1 Primulina huaijiensis
TTATTTTTAGGATTTTCAATATCAACAGCAC
The DNA here is from genome assembly GCF_012295235.1 of Primulina huaijiensis. NCBI lineage: Eukaryota > Viridiplantae > Streptophyta > Magnoliopsida > Lamiales > Gesneriaceae > Primulina > Primulina huaijiensis. Next base: position 7,678,046 of record NC_133306.1, read on the forward strand.
CATGAGGATAAACAAATTTAACTATAAATGGTCCTGACCATCTCGATCTTAGTTTTCCTGGAAATAAATGCAAACGAGAATTATAAAGTAAAACTTTTTGTCCAATTTATAATGACTTTCTCATAATATTTTTATCATGAAAAGCTTTAGTTTTATCTTTATAAATCTTTGAATTTTCATATGCATCATTTCTTAATTCTTCTAGTTCATTTAATTGCAATTTTATTAATTTAGATGCATCATCTAAATTAATATTAAATGCTTTAATTGACCAATAAGCTTTATGTTCAAGTTCAACCGGTAAATGACAATGTTTACCAAAAACTAACCTATATGGTGACATCCCTAATGATGTCTTAAATGCAGTTCTATATGCCCATAATGCATCAGTTAATCTTAAAGACCAATCTTTTCGATTTGGATTAAATGTTCTTTCTAAAATTTGTTTTATTTCTCTATTTGCAAGTTCAACTTGACCATTACTCTGAGGATGATATGGGGTAGAAACTTTATGTGTAATGCCATATTTTCTTAACAAAGAAGAAAATGATTTATTTATAAAATGACTTCCCCCATCACTAATTATTGCTCTAGGTATTCCAAATCGACTAAAAATATTTTCTTTTAAAAATTTTATAACAACTTTATGATCATTAGTTCTACATGCAATTGCTTCAATCCATTTTGAAACATAATCAACAGCGACTAAAATGTACGTATATCCAAAAGATAATGGAAATGGACCCATAAAATCTATCCCCCAACTATCGAATATTTCAATAATTATGATTGGATTNCTTATTATCTTTTGGATATACGTACATTTTAGTCGCTGTTGATTATGTTTCAAAATGGATTGAAGCAATTGCATGTAGAACTAATGATCATAAAGTTGTTATAAAATTTTT